>NW_007017739.1:422149-707484 GCF_000164805.1 Carlito syrichta
TCTCGCCAAGTTGCCCAGGCGGGTCTCGAACCCACGGGCTCAGGCAATCCACTTACCTCAACCTCCCAAGGCGCGGGATTACAGGCTGAGCCACGGAGCCCAGCTGGTTTATGGTCTTAAGTGATCCTCCTATCTCAACCTCCCAAAGCACTGGAATTACAAGCATGAGCCACCATGTCTGGCCTACAAGTTAATTCTTTAGAGATCTCTGATTAGTCTATTAAAATAAATTCCTTTAACCTTCATTCTCATTATTTTCTCCTATAACACCCTATCTGTTTCCTTCACAGCACTCTTTCCAACCTGTGATTACATATTATTTATTTATCTCAGGGCAGAGTTATGTCTAATATCCTTATCTAGCACAAGAAATCTTTGTGAGGCTGGGCGCAATGGCTCATGCCTGTAGACCCAGCACTTTGGAAGGTGGAGCAAGAGGATTGCCTGAGACCACCAGCCTGGGCAACTTGGCAAGACTCTGTCTCTACAATAAATAAAAATCATTAGCTGGGAGTGGTGGCTCATGCCTGTGATTCCATCTACTTGGAAGGCTGAGGCAGAAGGATCACCTGAGCCTAGCAGGTCGAAGTTGCAGGGGCCATGAATGTGCCACTGCACTCCAGCCTGAGAAGCAGAGTGAGACTCTGATTCAAGAGAGAGAGAGAGAGAGAGAGAGAGAGAGAGACAGAGAGAGAGAGAGACAGAGAGAGAGAGAGAGAGAGAGAGAGAGAGAGAGAATTCTTTGAGGAATTAATGAGTGACTCAAATTCTTATCCCCTCCTAATCTAATGCCAGAGCCATCTCCAACACACCTTGTCTCCTGTGCTGCACTCTCTCCTCTCTCCAAATCCTGCATTTATCTGTTCTTTTGTCCCTTGCCATGATTGACCATGGTCTCTTGAAAGTGGGAAATCTAGATCACCCAACAGCACTACCCATCACTCCAGCACTGCTCCACCCTTCTTTCTTGCTGATGGGTGAGTTTCTCCTTGGAGAGACTCACACTTCCATTTATATGTAAATGATAAATAATAGAATACGCAACGCCCAGAGTAAGTTCAATGACTAATGACTCCTCATCTGCCAAGTCAGAAGGGTTTGGGGATGAATTAACTCATCGTCTACCATTAAGAGATCAATGTCCATGCAACTACTCCATGAATATACAAGATCAGGTATCTTACAGTGCTACCTGAGAGGCTGAGATGATGGTAGGAAATCAGGTGGAAGGGAAATCATTGTTCCCATTTGGGATCCTTATCACCATTGTATATATCGAAGCTCGGTGACATGAGCTGGGAAGGGGTAACCTGACCTGTCCTTATGAATCTCTTTCTTGCTCTCATAGCCAAGAGTACCAAGATGGAAAATGCCCTCGACTGAATTTTTTATTATTTATTGATTGATAGTTGCCTTCTTGTTCTTGTTTTTTTTTTTTTTTCTTCTTAAGCCTCTATGCACTTTGCTAATTACTTCTCTGGAAATCATTTTGCATTACTGTTCACCCGAATGCTGCCACCTTTGGGAAAGAATGTGGCAGCATGATGAAATGTAGGCTAGACAGGAGCTAGAGTCAAGAAAAGTCTTCCCATAGAAGTGCTGGTCCAGCCCTACCCTGCCATCTAATGCACTATGAAGACAATGATGTAATAATGAGAAACAGCACAAGGCTTGCATCAGAGAGATGCTTTTCATCCACAGAATAAGCATAAAGGTAAGTGCCTTCATCATTTAATCCTTGGCCCCACCTAGTTCTGCACCATCAGCATGACTATGTCATGGAAGTGAGTCCATCTCATCAGCACATTTGAGGCACTCTCTCCCATCAATGTGGTCTGAAAGTGAAATCCATATATCCCTCAGACTAAAATATTCAACGATTTGAGTCATTAGGAAAAGCCCAAATAATTAATTCCTGTAGGAAGAAGAAAATAAAAATCTCTTCCATTGTATGCAAAAGAGACTCCAGTGGTTTAGAGATGTTTGAATGCATAGCAGATAAGTGGGTCTTACTGAAATGAATTTTCTAGTGGAATCTTGGGAAACCAAAGAGAATACTGATGCCAAAGGGGAAGGAGAAAATGTTTCTTTAATGTGATATATGTTGTCATAATAGAACCTTATATTTAGAGATTACCTTTGTTTGAAAACATATGAAACATGCACACAATACTGTGATCCTAAAGACATAGACACAGGTATCCTTACTTTAAAGATGGGAAGAATGGATTCACAGAGTGATCTTTCGCACTGGAGATCCAACACTACTATGTTGCCATTCCAGAGTTATTTCCACAGATCTCAGACTAGAAAGGATGATTTTTTTTTTCCGAGTTGGAGTCTCATTCCGTCGTCCAGGCTGGAGTGCAGTGGCACACTCACTGCCACCCCAGCGTCGACCTGATGGGCTCCGGCAATCCTACCTCAGCCTTCCAAGTAGCCGGAACTATTGGTGCGCTCTACCATGCCCGGCTAATTTTTTATTTATTTATTGTGGAGACAAGGTCTCGCCAATTTGCCTGGTCTGGTCTCGAACCCACAGTCTCAAGCAGTCCACTTGCCTTGGCCTCCCAAAGTGCTGGGATCACAGGCTGAGCCACCGAGCCTGGCTCCAAGATTTCATTAGCATTTTTGGCAGTCATAGGTCACACATGGGTTAGCATCTAATGAACATGTGGATACCCAAACTTCTAACATATTCTCACAAAACTTATGCTTAAATAGATTGCCCTCGTTTGACGGCTTGGCATTTGATTTTCTGGAACCAAAGTCCAGCACTTTACATTTATTTTATCCTTTTAAATTTCAGTTAATCATCTCAGTTCATCTTTTGGGAATCCAGACCCTCTCCTCCAACATCAAGCCATTCCTTTTAGTTCTGGGCCACCCACAAGTAGCTTAGCACAGAACCATGGGCCTATCAAGACAGCTCTGACTCCACTCAGCTCCATAACTCCAAGTTTTCATTTCTTTGTCTTTCTTGACCATCAAGAAGCTCGTGAACATTTTTGGTCAAAGGTGATAGTGATATTGAAACCAGGATACTATGTGTCCAAATAATGTTACCAATTTACAAGCATAAATACCAAATAAATAAGTGTGTTAATAAAAAAGAAGAACTGAGCACCAGGCCTTATCCAACCCCATGTTTGCAGAGGGCTCAATCTGCTAAAGTGGAAATCGGCAGCACTAGAGGGTTTTGGAAGGAGGGTCTCCTTGCTCAACACAGAGATACTAAATCAGCGGATTAAATCTCCAAACTATCTCTGGGGCTAGAGAGAATGAGTAACAGTGTCCTTTATCAGCATCTTGGATTTCTACTTTTTAAATGAAATCCACTGGGTCCTATCAGTCTGTGGTTTGTCTGCTCGAGTTTTAGCAAACTCAAGATGGAGTTGTGTCATGATTGGTTAGAACATTTTGCCCTTTGGAAAGGGGAACCCACTGACCCCTGACCACAGCCTTGTCATACAGAGAGCGTCAGAGGCGGCCCAATTACCTAAGAGGACTGAGAAAAATCAAACAGAGCTCGGGCACAACGAAGGGAAAAAACACACAGCGGGCCCGGCTCTAGCTCCACTGCTTGAATTACCACTATGTCAATAGAAGGTGATAAATCAAGGGAGATATTTACTGATTAAAATTACAGACTCCTACGGGAAACTGTATAAACAGATTGAAGAACAAAGCCCGCAGGGACCGAGCCCAGCTGAATCCATCCAGGCTTTGGCCAGTTGTTTCTGTTTCCAGCCAACTCTTGGGCCCAGGGGTCACCAAGAGAGCAAGTTGCTCCACAGAACTCCGGCTTGCTATACACAGATCCAAATATTTGTAGGGGAAATTCGAAGTCATGTTGAGAAGAGATTCAGGACTCACATCCATTCACAAGGGATCCTCTTCTTTCATTCCTCTTATTTTTTTGCTTTTACTCTCAAACCTAGTCTAGACGCCCTAGAAGGATCCAGAAAGCTGCTCTGAACACCCTGCCTACCAGCCGAGGTCCTGAGTTTGCAGATGCTGAAGGGAGGAGGACATAGAAGACACAAGTGGGCTCAAAGCCACTCCCACAGGAAGCTAAGGGCTTCTGTCTATTGCCAATAAGGTTTTTATGCCAACCTGCTTTGTCTACCCTTCCTGGAGTGCCCATGTTGGTGTTCCCAAGGGAACCAAAGCTTGGCTCTGCCATTTTGGTCTCTCGAGGTGCAACACAGGTTTACTGTCCTTCTGCTTCTTCCTATGACATTCTTCTTGAGTAAGAGAAAAGCCTCTTGGGAGTGTCTTGGAGAAATTTGTACAAGCAGGACTTTAGAAGCAAGGTTGCAGCTAGTTTTCAGAGCCCTGTGAATTCCTTTTTGCCAGCTCTGCCTGTGGGAGAGGGATCATTGCTCCAAACCACTCTGTCCTGACAAAGGGCAGCACAAGTTTATGTCTGGCAGATGGGGGAAGACCACAAGGGCCTGTTTAATGTCACCAATGGCTTCAATATCTATGAGTGGTCTCGGGACTAAATTTTGCCCTCATAACCCAAGTTTTATTCTTTTCCTCTTGTGCCCTCGGCTGTGGATATGCAATCACCACTCAGAGGGAATTGGGCAAACAAGTTCTGGGACAAGTATACTTCAATGGTTAGGTGGTGGAAGGTGATCATCTATGCGGTGTCAATAAATAACAGAAGTATATTGGGGATATAATTTCTGTTAGGGCCACTCTGTGTGCTTGGGCATTTTGTGACTATGTAAAGGTGCCCAGGTGAGTGAGCAATTGTGGGCTGAAAGCAGCTGACGTTCTACCTGCCAAGCTGCCACATGTGTGCCCAGACACAGGGTTGAGTCCACCTGGAGGCATAGGTAACTTTTCCTTCACACCCAGGACAAGTTGGTTATTCAAGTATGTTAGCCCGTGGGGTTTTGTGTATCCAGTGGAGGCACTTTTTCTAATTGCTCCTCCAGGATAGGGCATCTTTCTCCAAGTGGCACAGAGGCACAGAGCTGGCTAGACAAGGGTCCCATTCTTCTGTCCTTCTTGGAGCTGGAGGAAGAGGAGGTGAACATCCCGACTAGAACATTTAAAAGTTCATCCTTTGCCTTTCAAAAGGCAGCGGTGGATAACAAAATGACTGGGTAATAATCTTGGCTTGAACTCCTGTTCTTTCGCAACTAGGTTACTGTAAAGCGAGGTGAGTGTTCCTTTGTTTTTTTTCCTCCCTGAAGGCATTCGTCAAGTGTTCCCTGTCTGAGTGAACTCCTTATCCAGGGGTGTCACTGAGTCCATCTCTTTCCATCAGCCTCCAGAGCTGGTTGCCGTTACAACGCAGACGTCACACGCCGTCTTAAGTTCTGGAAAACTCTGAGCTGTCCTTTAATTAATTTTTTTCTTAAAGGAAGTTATGTTTATAGCTGCTGTGCTTGACTGCTCTGCCCCCTTTGAGCCTTTTCTGAATGGTTTCCAGGGTGCGCCCTTATCTCCAAATGGAAGTATGTTTTGGAGATGGGGAGAAATTAATTACGATTTCATGAGCTGAGAAGGTGAAGTCGGCTTCTGCAAGCTGTGGGGGCGCTCTGATCTTGTTCTTCTGCTCTGCCTGCTGAAAAATCTCTTTGCCCTGGAATAGCATGGCCTGGAGCCCTTTAAATTAAAAACAGTTGTGAAACTGGCAGCAATTTAGAACTTATGCCAGCGCATGAATCGGTAAAGAGCAGGGCCTCAGGGATGCGGGCCATGTGTCTGCAAAGAGGCCTGGTTTGTGTCCTGGGCTTTTACCACGCCAGGCCTTTGGTCTACCGCTTTTCTCTCCTAGCAGAATATGGGCTCTTTCGGGTTGTGACCAGACTCTCCCTTCTGACTTAACCTTCCGCCTTGCTCTACCTCTGGGGACTCGGGTTTGCCACGTGCTCCGTGGTGCCACCAGGGCCATAGTGTTTCTCAGGGTTCTTAGGTTGGTGACAGACAGTCCAGGCAGCAACTGACACCTCCACTGTCAGAGGGACCAAGAGACAGCAAAGCAGTTACCTAGAGGCCGACAATGTGAATCCAAGCCTGGAAGACCAGGGAGGGTTTTATAGAAGACGTTTTGTCAGTTTCAAGAGAAGGTAGCGGAAATGCCAGACAATAAAATAGCGAGTCGAGGATGAGCCAGTAAATTTCTTCTTTGTGTTTATGGCTTGGTTATTTCTGAGCCAGGAGGTGTTCTGCTACTCTCCAAGTGGGAATTTATCTCTAGTGGGTTTGGCCAGAGGGAGGGGCAGGTAGTGAGCCTGCAGGGGGCGAGAGTAGGGAGGGGGATCAAGAGTCAAAACCTGGGCTCTTCCCAAGAAAATCTTCTTGCTGACACTTTCTCTAGCATTCTGGCCACTCCAGAACAGTGTTCTTGCTTGGAAGGTTCTAGAACATCCTAAATCACCAATATCTTTAATCAAAATCCACCTGTAAGGATGGGGGCATTGGAGAGGGCAGTGATGGCAAAGGACTCAATATCAGTGAAATCCTATTTAGGAGAAAAAAATTCAAACTTAACCCTGAAAATGTAATTGCTTCCTTAATGAAATGGAGAGTGATATTCAACAGGTTACCCTGGCAAACATTCATTGATTATCAGCTCCATATGGTAGTGGAACCAGGCTGGCAAGATTGGCAGGGCCAGTACACATAAGACATTATGTGCACAGCTAAGGAACTTTTGTTGCCTTTTATAGGCAGAGAATGTTTTAAAGAAGGGAATGGCCTGAACGGAGATGTGCTTTAGAAGAGCCGTATTAGAATGATGTTGAAGGCACAGGTAGTGGCTACTATTTATTAATTTCTTTTTTTGAGTTGGTGTCTCACTCTGTCACCCAGGCTGGAGTGCAGTGGCATGATCATGGCTCACCACAGCCTTGAGCTCCTGGGCTCAGGTGATCCTTCTTTCTTATCCTCCCAAGTAGCTGGGACTACAGGCATGTGCCACCACACCTGGCTAACTTTTGATTTTTTGTAGAGGTCTCGCTACGTTGCCTAGGCTGGTCTCGTGCTCCTGGGCTCAACAATCCTCTTGCCTTGGCCTCTCAAAGTGCTGGGATTATAGGCATAAGGCATTGCACCTGCCTGCTAATATTTCTTGAACACCTACTATGTGCTGGGAACTGGGTTAATTGTTTTATTACATTCTCTCTTTAAATGCCCACATACCCCTATGAGGCAGGCACTATTCTTGTGCTCATTTTATAGCTGGGCAATGTGAGGCTCGGGGAGGCTGAGAAACTTGCCCAAGGTCACACACCTTGCAAGTGGTAGAGCAAGGGGTTGAACCCGAGTTTAATTCAAGAGCCTCCACGCTCTTAGCTACTATAGATCACATTTGATGAACACATTATTTGCTTCATCAAGGAGTAAGTAAGTGTCCCCAAAAAGTCACTTCTTTTGTGTGGAAGAAAAGGTAAACCTCTGGATTTAAGACCCTGCGACCTAGAGGTTGGAGTTGTCAGATTTAGCAAATAAACTTACAAGGCGCCCAGTTAGATTTGAAAAATAACTCTTAACAAATTTTCATAACATATTAAAAGCAGCTGAATGCAGGACATTTAGGGCACCTTGACAAATTGAATAAAGACACAGGACAAAGTCATTAAAAACAGAACATGTGCTGTACATCCAGGCCACCTGGCTACCCTACCAGGTGTGTACCTTGGGTTGTCACACATTGGGCTGTGTGACTTGGGAAGAACCATCCTCACTTAGTCTCATCAGCAAAATGTGGATAATAGTATTTGCCTTACAGTCTTTATAGGATTAACTGAGATGACATCAAATGCCCAGGAGAGTGTTAGGCATATAGTAGGTGTTCAATAAACGCTTGATAGGTATTCCAGACAATTCTCTAGTTTCCAGAAAAAAATTATTATTATTATTATTTTTAAATTCAGAAGATCACTTAACTTCTCTGGAGGATTTTATGCATCAAAGGACTTGAACTTTTCTTCATGAAAAGTTATCTTTTAATGGAGGTCACTTTTTGATGTTTCCTATAGCCTGTATTTAAAAACACGAGCCGTTTCTTCTAATGATAAAGTTGCTACATAAGTTTAAAAAATAGGGCAACAGAAACAATGCCTATTATATTATCTTCAAGCCTTTATTACGTAGGTATTAAATTTGAACTCAGAGGTCGTCACACTTGGAAAATGTTTCCATCTGTAGCACTCTATACTCTATTCTGTCGGTTCAATTAAGCTTGAGAATTTAAATTATCTCTCTAACTCTAAAAATATGTATAGATACTTCTGAAAGTGGAAACTATTTCAGGGCTTAGAGGAAATTCTGTGGGAGTGAATGTGCTCACAGCTTTCAGGCCAGAAAGGTTGACCCTTCCAGATCTTTGAAAGGTTGTGGAAAGACCGTAGAAATCAAATCAAATCAAGTCAAAATAGACAGGCTTTCTCTCAAGAAGAAGATTTGGAAAAGAGGCAGAGGCATGGGCAAGTTGTGTGTGAAAAACACACACAGACTCAGTGGGAAATATATTTGTCTAAAAACATTAAATTAAGAACTTCGTAGAGTGACAGCATTTCTTCCTTTCTTTCTCTCATTTCCAGTTCATTCTTATCAGAATTCTGTCAGCTCTCAAACTGACATTTTCCTGTTCTGATCTTTTCTCAGATAGTAAAGAGGGATTTTTTTTTTTTTTTAAATTGGGCTGATGCAAACAGTAGATCAGTCTACAGAGAAACGTCAAGGACAGTTTGTAGTCCTAATCCCTGACCCCCCCTGCCCTCTCCTAACTAGCTATTGACATTGAACTTAAAAAAAAGCTGCAATGCTGAGATGAGATAATGTTTTAGAGGAAAAGAGAAAAGGGCTATGGTGAGATCCTGGGGGCTTGGGGGCATGGGTAGGGGGACTTCAGAAGTGAGTGTGCTGTTGGCCTGTGAGTCAAACTTCAGGCTTTTCTTTTTTTTTTTTTTTGAGTTGGAGTCTCACTCTGTTGCCCAGGCTGGAGTGCAGTGGCACGCTGCTGGCCACCGCAGCCTCAACCTGCTGGGCTCTGGTGATTCTTCCGCCTCAGCTTTCCAAGCAGCTGGAACTACAGGCATGCGCTACCACACCCTGCTAATTTTCTTTTATTTGTTATAGAGACGATGTCTTGCTAAGTTGCCCAGGCTGGTCTCGAACCTGCGGGCTCGGGCAATCCACTTGCCTTGGCCTCTCAAAGTGCTGGGATTACAGGCTGAGCCACTGAGCCTGGCCACTTCAGGCTTTTCAAAGTTCAGTTTTGCTTAAAGTATCCAGTAAAGAAAACAGGCCTCATGGTTTAGAGCAGAAAGAGGGTAGGCGAGTCTCTTTGGATAATGGCTATTTGTCCTCTTTGGACGATCCTGTCCCCTGTTCCTGTGAAATGGTGACATCTTCACGATTTTTGATGTAGAGAAATTGTCACCTAGTTTCTACATTGGACCAGCAATTCACTCTTCACTTCACCCACATTGTATAACAGAGTTGGGCTTTATAATGCACAGATTTGGAGTTTTTAACAGGGATGTCTAAAGAAACTCTTGCCTTCACTTCAAAACAGAGAGGGAAAAAGAACACTGTTTACACTCTGTTTAGATGCCTTTGTTCTCTGGATTCTGTTAGCTTCTGTTTACCCTCATGTGAAGACTCTCCCACCTGAAACCGTGAACCTGACTTGCTTCCTCTCTAGCTGGGAATAGAGATAAAGAGAGAAATCGTTTTCTCAGAAAACCTTGACAGCAATATTGTGAGGTCATCTGCCCTTATTTTCATATCACTTGGTCCTGCGTGTTCTAGCATAAAGCCCTGGCACCTCTAGAAATGTTTCCTCCATTTTGCTACTGGCTGGAAACGTGGTTTAGTTGAAGGCTGGCCTACCTGGAAGAAAATCTGAGTGAGAAATGTTGGATTCCCTGTGTTAGGTTTTAAAATGAACCCTGAAACACCTGAGTTCTCTTTTTCCCTTAGGGTTATTTATTTACAGAGAGGCTAGTGCCTGGGTGCTTCCAAAAGGCAGGGTGGTACTCTGTTTAACACAGACTGGCAAAGACGTTCTCTGCCTTCTAGAAGCTGCTGCTTTCTTCTGGGCCACGCCCTGGGGAATCCAAACCCTTTCCGGGCATGCCAGAGGCCAGTGAACAGCTAGGAGAATTCTAATCACATGATCATTGTTCACTAGAGTGGTCAGACACCACTGTCTCTGCTTCCTTTATGTTCATTGCTTGAGACACTTGAAATTAGGCCTGACATAGCAATAACAAATGTACTACAGGGAATGAGCCGGCACTGGGCCCTAGGGAATGATCTAGAAGACTTAATAGGTCTTTTCCATCTTTAATTTCCATGGTTCTAAATATGCTGGCTGCTTATAAAGCGGCAGATTGATTTTCAGGCAGACTGGTTAGTTTTGCAAGCAGACAGTGGAGAGGATTTGGCTTTCGGTAGGCATATTTCTCGACCCTCACTTTAGCTGGTACCTGGTTTCTGGGGACAATTCTGATTTATCTTCTTTCACCTCCATTTGGCAGGGAGCAAACAGGTAAGGAGTTGTCTTGGGCTTTCCCTCCTGAGCTTAATAACCGGGTAATCTCATCTCCATGCACTGGGGGACTCCTCCTCATCAGTTAGTAAAGTGTAAGGACACGCAAGAGAGGCATGGAGGTGATGTTCTGTGGCTCACCGCCATTTCACATCTACCCTGGAGTAAGTCAAGTGTTCAGATTCAGTGGTGAGCCTTCCTAGGAAGAAGTCTTTTTGTTTCTTTATAAGATGTAGTCACGACAATTCCTTATCTGAGGTCAAAGGGAGTAGGACTCACCTTCAAGAACATACCTTTGAAAGCAGGAAGTTGCTGACATGTGCGATGGTGCGATTTCATATTACACAGCTGGTGAATTCATTTTGGAAATCTGGGGGGGGTAGAACTTGCTGTTTTTCTTTTGGTAATTGTTCCCATCGGCTTCCCCCACCCCCACCCCCACCATGACGCAAGGAAACAATTATAGGCAATAAAAAAGACACAGCTAAGTTTAGAGAGAGGGGAAGGGCCCTAGGAGTTTCCAAGTTTTCTTTGAGCTCACACATAGATTGCCTTTTTCTGGACATGGGAAATAAGAACAATCTCAATTTTTCCACTCATAAAACAGGCATCTTAATTATTGCTTGCATCACAGAAAATATTATAAGGACGAACTAGCTAACATTTCTGCACTGGTCTGGAGACAAACTATATTATGTAAGTGCAAAGGATCTTTCATGATGGTTAAAGGTTCACCTAAGAGGGAGGCCCAGGCATCTGTTCACTTTTCTGTCTCCATTTCCAGGATGAAATATACAGCCAGAAAAGCTACTTGTTGTGGCTGATGAAATGCCAGGACTGATATCATGCTTTGAACTGTTTTATCCGGATTTGAGGAGCCAGTTCCCAATTAATCAAACTCCAAGGTCATTCACTGAACCAGTACTTCAGGTAGAGAAGGATTATGTGTGGGTGACAGAGAAGAGGACATGTGAGGGACCAGGGCAAAGGAAGGGAAGGGAAAAAGAGGAAGGCCATCGTGAAGAGGGGCTGGGATTGTTTTTTCTTTTTAATTGCCCGAGTTTGAAATAATCACCAGTCAGCAGAAATGTACCAACTTACTAAGGCCTCGTTTTTAGTTTGCCACCTCCTAAAAGTAGACCCAAATTTATGGCTAGAAAGGATCTCGCCTTCAGCTGGGCTCGGTGGCTCAGCCTGTAATTCCAGCACTTTGGGAGGCCAAGGTGAGTGGATTGCCTGAGCCCGCGGGTTCGAGACCCACCTGGGCAACTTGACGAGACCTCATCTCTACAATAAACCAAAAATTAGCCGGGCGTGGTAGCGTGCGCCCGTGGTTCCAGCTACTTGGAAGGCTGAGGCGGAAGGATCGCCAGAGTCCAGCAGGTCGAGGCTGCGGTGGCTGGGAGCGGCCACTGCACTCCAGTCTGGGCGACAGAGTGAGACTCCAACTCAAAAAAAAAGAAAAAGAAAGGATCTTGCCTTCTTCGTGTCTGCTCAGTGGCTCTGCCCAGCCTGGATATCATATTCAGAGGCGTGGAAGAGGCAGTACCCCTCCTGCTACAGCCGTTTCATCAGGATTCTGCAAGCTTCATATATAACCCCTCTTAAAAATCTGAAAATGAAACAAGACATATTTCTGAGGTTGTCAGCAGGTAGATCCACTGGTTTGTGGTAAGTAATCTCTCTGGGAGGAAGTCTTGGCTCTGATGTCTGTGTTGAACGTTCCGTGGCTCCCCCCGGCCGGCCCAGCACAGGTCTGTTCACTGGGCGAGGGGGCGGTGATGATATTGCTTCTAACAACCAGACTGAAGCGTAGCCTCAGGCTGTCTTGCAAAGTCCCTTCCAAACAGCCTCTAATTAATTTTTATCCCGCCATCCCAATGAGTCCCGGGAGTGCAGAAACCCAACAACAAAAAGCCCTCATCAAGCCATTTGGAGAAAGCTTTGACGGAACACTTGCAGATTTTAGAACTCCAAAAGAGAAACTGCTGCAGAAAAACAAAAAACAAAACAAAACAAAACCCCTCCCCTTTGGTCGTCTCCATCCCACTCAATTTTTTTTTTTTCCTGCTTCTCGCCTTTTTTTTTTACAGTGGCCGTAAGTCAGATCTTTCTCTGACTCCCTCCTATTCACGGCTCTTTCAGAGAGAAACTCTGAGCTGTATTTTTTTTTTCTGTTGGAGTAGAAACCCCAGTTCTCTAGAGTCTGAGGTCAGGTACCTGCGCAGGGTTGCTCTGGGGATCCCATTGAAAGCGGGGATCCCATTGAAAGCGGGGAAGGAGAGAAGCCTTATCCCCTCTCCGGTCCAGTTGGGGCCGGGCCTCCTTGTGCTGGAAAAGCACTCTTTAGTAGACATTATGTTGGAAGTGGAGGGAAGGTTCCACAGAGAGGAATCTGACCACTGAGCACATCAAAGATGCGGTGTCCTGGGCTACCCCCTTCGGAAGTGCTGCAGGCCGCAGCTTAGGCGCACTGACTGGCCGCGTGATGGGGGTTCATGCAGAACTCATCAAGGCCCCTGTACAGGTCACTTTACTTCTTATCCCGAGGGAATCTGGAGACAGAGAGGACCCGTCCACCCTGGGCTACTTCCCTCCAGCTCTGGGAGTCTCGTTCCCTGGGCTTGGATCTCTTAGAATCTACTCTCCCAAACACCTTAACCCTACTGCCCTTTCCAAGGCCTCCCTGCCCCTCTGTGTCCATTCAGGAGGCTTCTTTTAGGTCCTCGGAATGAATGAAAATGTAGGAAGAGCGACTTTGAAATGATGCATTCAGAGGTGCTGAAACCCAAACCACCCGCTGCCCGCCCAGGCTTCCTCAGATTTCTGGACAAAAAAGGTTGAGTGACTGCTCCCTTCTCCGGGACTCCGCAGAGGAGAGTGATCCGGTGCCAGGGGCACTGGTGTTAATTTCATGATCACCGGGTGCCAAAGAAAGTTCCTCGGGACCCGCCTGACTCGACAGCTCCTGAGAAATGGGGTCATTGTTTCTAATGGGCTGGAGCAGTCTGGCTCCTTTAAAAGAGTTAATCACAGAATCACAGGCCTAGAAAAAGACTTCTTTGACGGCTCCTCTGTGCCGAGTCCAAGTGAGTGAGAGCTGATCCTATTTTTGAAGACGCCCATGGAGCCCCACTCCAGTGACTAATCGCTTGTAATTGTCCTCTTTAATTTTAACCTCATGCGCTGGTGCTTTAAACAGATTTCCGTTTTGCGCCGTCCTCAGAGAAGGTAGAAAGCATTGCTCATCGTACAAGCGGGGCCATTCATTTCCTCCCCTTCTGCTTTTTCCTGTCTCCTTGGACAGTAGAATGGCCCAGGGGGCGAAGAGCAAATGTTGGGGATTCAGACACATTTGGGCCTGACTTGCTACACCACTAGGCCTCAGTTTCCCCGCCTGTGATATTGGAGAAATCAGAGCCACCTCCTTGGGTGGTTTTGGGATTAAATGAAATAATGGAAAGAAAGTGCTTTGCATGGGTTCAGAGTGGTGCCCACCGCAGGAGCGCTGCATGCACGTGGACTTCTTGCTTGTTTGTGTGTTTTGTTCCTTAACACTAAGTGCTATGAGTGAATGAGGCAGTCAAGAGAGTGGAAAGACAATCGTTCCAGGGACCCAGAGACCCGGGTCCCAGTCACAGCTCTGCTATAACCTTGTCCCATGACACTCACTCGAGAAGGCCCCACCTCTCTGGGCCACAGTTTTCCAGGCTATAAAATAACCTCCACACTGTCTGCCTTGCAGGGGGGTGGAGAGAGCATCAGATGAAAAGAGAAGTCAGGACTGCCAGTGGCAACATGCTAGTCAAATGTCAAGTACAAAGAGACCTGAAGGATAATGCCCAACTAACCCTCTTGGGTCCATGGACCCCGCCTGCTGCCCCTGGCGTCTTCCCAGGCACCAAGAAGCACCTTGGGAGTTTGCTGGAATTCCCCTGAATTGCCAACATCCTGGGAGTGAGGACTGGGGTGGAGGAAGGTGTGGTGGATTTTCTTACTTTTTAGGGTTCACAGTTCCTTAGACTCTCAGTTCTGTTTTGTTTTGAAAGGGCCAATCCCTGGCTGGGGGTACCCTCCTGTCAGGAGGCAGTATGGCATAGTGGTTGAGCCCAAGGACTATGGGACCAGACCCTCGTCGTATCCTAAGTCTCATTTTCCCACCTGTGCCCTTAGGAAGCTGCCCACCTCTCTGTGTTTTAGCATCTTTAGCAGTACAGTGGGGTAATACGTGTTCCCACCCGATGTGGATTAAATGAATACACATCATGTGTGTAAAACAATGCTCTGGCACATGCCAGACACTCAGGAAATAGTAAGATGATGATGGTGATGATGATGGTGATGATTTGAGTCAGAGTCTCACTCTGTTGCCCAGGCTGGAGTGCAGTGGCACTCTCGTGGCCACTGCAGCCTCGTCCCACTGGGCTCAGGTGATCCTCCCGCCTCAACCTTCCAAGTATCTAGAACCACAGGTGCACGCCACTATGCCTGGCTTATTTTTTGATTTATTGTAGAGATGAGGTCTCGCCGAGTTGCCCAGGCTGGTCTCGAACCCCTGGGCTCGGGCAATCCTCTTGCTTCTGCTTCCTAAAGTGCTAGGATTACAGGTGTGAGCCACTGCACCCAGCCAGGAGTATTATTATTATTACTTGTTTTTGAGTTGGAGTCTCACTCCTCTCCCAGGCTGGAGTGCAGTGGCACACTCATGGCCACCCCAGCATCGACCCACTGGGCTCCAGCAATCCTGTCGCCTCAACCTTCCAAGTAGCTGGAACTACAAGCGTGTGATACCACGCCTGGCTAATTTTTTATTTATTGTAGAGATGAGGTCTTACTAAGTTGCCCAGGCTGGTCTCAAACCCGTGGGCTCAGGCAATCCTCTCACCTCGGCCTCCCAAAGTGCTGGGATTACAGGCTGAGCCACTGAGCCCAGTCGTATTATTATTATTAATCTAAGTTTTCTGGTCCATGCAGTGATGAAGACTGACCAGGAGATTCCTGTTTTGATTCTGAAAGACCTCAAGAAGATCCTTTAGTCCATTAGATTCTTAAGCTTCTGGGGGCTATGACTTGTTTGAGAAAAATGATAAAAGTTATATACTTTCTCTGCAGAAAAGTTAACATATAACCCCAATTTCACAGTTTAAAAAAAATTATTATTATTAAGGGCTGATAACCCAAGGAAAAAACTGGTTGAGGTCTGCATACAAAAATCAAAGGTTTTGAGGGGGTTTCAGTCTACTTGTGGAATTACTGGGGTTCATAGATGCTCGGTGAGGAAGTTCTATCTTATTGCCTTCTTATTTACTGGGTCATCAAGACCATCCAAGTGTAGCTTTGGATGCAGTAAGGATAAATATCTGATCAGAAAATTATATTACAGTTACTATCAACTGGAGGTCCACCACAGGAAGACAAGGTACGATACACTTAAGCCTAAGCTAGACATTATACCATCTCTTTCTTAAGTACGATACCTTTGACCCATGTCATTGCAATTTTTGTTCGCACCCAGTGCACACTGCTCTGAGAACCCTGGAGAAATTTTCTCTCTGCTTCTACTCTCATAGCAGCTGTGAATAGCCAAGGGTCATGTTGTTAAGAATTCCCAATTCTGGGGAAATGGAAGGTCAAAGTCATGAACCTCTCAGTTAACAGTGAAAGTTTCCTTCTTTTCAGTTATATGAAGAACTCTCTTAAAGTGTGGTGTTTATAGGTTAGGGTTTGGAGAAACTTAAATTAAAGAACAAATAATGGCAAATATACCCTTCGATATGATTATTCCTGGATGACTTCATTATAATTTGGTAGGAATTAAGGGTTAGACCCACAAGAGTTTAATTTTCAGGTTAGACAGAGGCATATTTCAAATCTCCCCAAATACCTACTTAACAAACACCACCTTTTGCATGTTCTTGATTTATTTCTCTACTTCTATACCATTGGCTTTGCAAAATTAATTTGCTACATAGAAATATCTTAAATCACTTTCCCACCAAAACATGAATGTGGTTTGGAAGAGGAAAAAAGGGAGGACCCCCCCTTTTTTAGTTATTATTAAGGGCTGATAACTCACAGGAGAAAACTGGTTGAGTGCTGCATACAAAAATCAAAGTAATATTAGCATTTTCATTTTTTTTAGAGAAAGAAATGGTTTTAAAAACTAAGTACAGAGAAGATAAAAAATACTGCAAAATATAGTTGTGTGTCTTTACTACTAAATTCAGTTAAAGGGGATAGAGAGAGAAAAAGAGGATGGGTGAAGACCGGCAGAGAAAAGTCTGGAGCAGTAAGAAGTGTAGGGGCAATTGAGGGGTACTGATTGAATGGGGAGAAATAAGTGGGGGTGCAGAGGGGATAGATTTGGGTGCGGCAGTTGCACAAATGGTGAGCAGAGGAAAGAGAATGCGACAATCACCAGTTACCTTCTTTGTGCATGTATGTCTTTGTATCTCTCATTGCCTAACACACATGCCTTGTACATATTAGGTACTCAATAATAAAACAGAAACAAAGAGAATATGTAAAATGCCAGAAGGTTTAAAATTAATTTTAACTTAGAAGTACACTTTATCTAGGCTGCGATCTTACCATTATTATCAATTGCCATCTGTTACCCTTGAAATACTGTGTGTGTGTGTGTGTGTGTGTGTGTGTGTGTGTGTGTGTGTGTGTGTGTGTTGGGGGTCGGTTTAAATGTTTTTCACAGATCTTCAACTGCTTTAATCCTAGGCTTCAGAAGCTCTACCCCAAATGAGATAACTAGAGCTTCCTGCTTGGGTGTTGGGCTGGGTAGGATTATCCTCAAGAGTAAGTAGAATGATCTCACCGTGAGGTTGGGGCTCCCCCTGGATCTGGGTTAGCGGTTTCCCACCCTGACGTTAGGAACTGTGATTGATCCTAGTGATGCCATATCTGTAGATGATAGACAGCTGCTCAAGTTTCTTCTTTAGAAATTAATTTCTGAATTGAGGTTGAAAACATGAAGAGTTGAAAAACAAAAGAAGAGAGAGACGTTAATTTTGAAGTTGACACTCAACAGAAGTGTCAATCTTGGCAAGAAGAAAAGTGTTCTCCTTGTTTGAGAGACTCGGGCTTTAACAGAACATCTGAATTGGAGGACCATGTAGATTCGAATGAAAAAGTCCCATATTGAGTAACTAGTCTGTACATCCTTTAAAATCACATCTAGCCCCAAATAATGAATCAATACACATAGGTGACCCTTAAAACATAGCATTTACCAGTAAAAAGCATAGAGAAGACTCTACACCATTATCTCAGTGATGCTTGAAATAACTGTGAATGGTCACATGTCATGAACAAAAGGTCCTGGGCAGCATGCCTTGAATAAACAGGGAGCCAGAACTCTGATGGAAGGCTTTCTGGAGGGCCATGGAGCCAGGACACTGGTATTAATATGGTGACCCCTAGTGTTGTGTGGTGGTAGCACGGCTTGGAATGACACCAGCACCCTGGCCTAAGTAGGGCCTCTCCGCAATCTTCTGATTGAAGGAGTTATTGCCCATCATAATTGTTTACGTCTTTAAAACCATCATGTTAAACAAACCCCCTTCAACTTTAATGCATTTTCCTGCACAATATCCATTTCCAACCCCTGCCGAATAGAATTGAGTCTTGACATTGTTTTTTTCTTATAATGTGTGGCCTCCTGTCTAAGTATTTCCAAGATCAAGACATACCAATTCATTACTGTGGTTGCAATGTCATAAACAATGGATAATGGCATCAACGGATGAATTGCTGGAGGAGGTGGGTATTGCTGTATTCATGGTACGGGAGCGCTCCTAGCAAGAATTTCCTATGAGCACATCAAGTAGAGGACAGACATGCAAGCAAATGGTGACTGACCCAAGTACCATGTCTGTTGTCTGCTGGGTTTTTTATCTTGGTACCCTGGTCCAGACATTGTAACATGTGAAGGGTGCAAAGAGAGTGATGGATTAAATATATTCATGAAAGGCAATGGGGAAAGTGCTGAAATTTCTTCTTTAGAATTTCTGAACTGGGGTTGAAAACATGAAGAAGACAATGGAACCAGACAATTCAGGCCATCTAAACCACTTCCTTGGGATTTACTTAAGATATTTCTGAGAAAAGTATTCTTTGGGATTTGAATCATATATATTTCTATTAAATGTGATTCATGTCTTCATTTCCATTGTTATATGATACAGGCAAACAGCCTGAGAGTTAAAACAAAAAAACAATAATTAAAACTAGTTCATTAATGATCATGAGACCTACTTGACATACACTAAGTTGGCAGGGAATGGGTTGGAAATTGGTCCAGATCCCAATGCTTTTCAGTTTATGGTTATTGCCTGGTTTTATCAGGCATAAAAGATTCTCCTTTCTAGTAGTCAAATGTACTTGGGTGTTGATAAAGGAAAAGGGGATAAGTAGAGTAGAGTTTTAAGACTCATGTCACAATATCACAGATTCCAAGCCTTTTATTGCACAAACACAGATGGTTATTTTCTTCTTTTCCATGCTGGTCTCTCTCTTTCAAGTTTCAATCTCATAGCTGGAGGGACACCAATGAGAGCTTGGGGACCTTCTCCAGTATTCATTAGTTTATTGAGAAACAAAGACCAGAAGCTACAGGTAAAGCAAAGAGAACCCCAAAGCAAATGCAATTCCATTCTTTCCATCAGTTCCCGGGTGACATCTTGATGGTTTCCTTTTCCTTGATCTAGAATTCCATATTCAGTTGGTGGCTCATCCTACCCTCCAGAAACTTCCTTTATCTCCTGGATGAACATGTTGGCAGAGACGGAAGGGGACCGTCACCTAGAAACAGGTTCTCCCAAGCGAAGTTAATGAAATTGGATCCCCTCAACTACTTTGTTATATTCAAATACTTCACAATCTTTTTTTTATATAAAAAAAATTCTACTGTCTCAAAACAAATCAACATCAGAAATATGGTTTGGATATCATTTCAAATAAAAAAAAGAAAACATTAGATTTAAATATCAGCTCAGAGACTCTCAATCTTATGCACATTCCATTCAAAACAAAGCCCTTTGGAGATCAGCGTTAGACTAGAAGAGTTTCAGTCTCTGAGCCGTATATATCTAGAATCATCTGTGAATAGGTGGGAACCCTTGTCAACTGATGTCTGGGTTCAAGCACAGCATCATATTCTGGGGAACAGGTTATCATGTGATCAGAAAGGAAGGCAGGCATCATGGATGGTCCCTTGTAGAATGGAGCAAAGGGGGTATACACTTGGGTATCTGGGGTGCAGAAGACCTGTTGAAGGGCAGACACCCAAGGTGATGAAGAAAATGCCATATTTATTGCTTTACTAGAATAAAACACATGGTTGTCCAAAATGAAACCGGAGTACCAAGAAGTCTGTGGTCCAGTGCATTGTTGTGGCACGTGGGACATGGGACTCTGCTGCCATCTATGTCCAAAGCCTCTTGTTTCCAAGGAAGCCCGTTTTACAGAAACACATCAGAACATCTTCTTTTACCTTTTGACAAAATGAAACTGCGTCCTTGGGAGTTTCCCACCCATCGCTCTCTTGGCTACTTCACTCCAGTACTATTTCATTACTTATTGATTTTTCAACGCTTCTCTGCATGGCTGTCATTTACACAGGTCCTTACAGCCCTTAGTGATTCTTAACACCTCAAGGTAAGATCACCAAGTCCACTAGAGAGAGACATTCTTCTCCGGAATGATGAAAAATTGGTGAGTCTCGGCGCTAACACAAGTAGCTTTGGGAGGCCATGGTGGATGAAAAGTCGTAACCCAGTAGTCTGGAGGGTACAGTGAGAGGGTGAACAAGGCCAACTCCAAAATGGATGTGGTCACATTCTTGGTGTGCCGCTGAGTTCTATGCAAATTTTATTTCAGAAATGAAGTAAAGAGTGTTTTATAGATTGGCAGTACTAAGTTTAAAAAAACAACAAACAAACCAAAAACAGAAAGACTATAAAATAACCCTAAAACTAGAAAAGCTGGATTTATTATGATCTTTTAAAAAATTAATCACCCCTCCAGTCAATTTGTAAAATATATGTTTGTCTTTGTTGTCATTGAGATTTTGTATGGAAAAAAATGGAAGTAAAGGAAAATGTCTGCATGGTGAAAAAAAAAAGAATAAAATGGGTGTCTTCTAGAGAGTTTTTGTTTGCATAAAACACACCAGTGTTAAAAAGGAAAATAAACCAGACAAAAATTTTTTCAGAAAAGTATATTTTGAATTAGTAGTAATAAATCAGATTAAATTGGTAGAATTGCTTAAGTCTCATATCTAGATGCCATTATTTTGCTTTTAAATTTTTATTTATTTATTTATTTATTTTGAGCTGGAGTCTCACTCTGTCACCCAGGCTGGAGTGCAATTGCATGATTATGGTTCACTGTAGTCATGACCTCCTGGGCTCAGGTGATTCTTCTGACTTAACCTCCTGAGTAGCTGGGACTATATGCATGTGCCACCATGCTTGCTTAAGTGTTTTGATTTTTTTGTAGAGACAAAGTCTTGCTATGTTGCAGAGACTGTTCTTGAACTGCTGGACTCAAGCAATCTTTCTGCCTCGGTCTCCCAAAGTGCTGGGATTGCAGACACGAACTACTGTGCCAGCCAAAAGTTTATAATTAAAAAATTTATTCAGCTGTCTTATTATATATATCTAGGGAATATTTTTGTTTTATCCATAGAATTCCTTCATGAATTTTTATTTTATATAGTTAGACAACGGTGAAAATGTGATTTATACATTTGAAGGAAAATTTAATATTATTAAATAATCATATGAATAATGATATGATGTATTTCCATCCAAAGGTAGGATTGAATTCTCTCTGCTTCTTCTACAAAATTATATTAAATAAAGGCTCCCTTGAAGAAGAGTATCTTAGATTGGCCTGGTGGAGAAGTCGTAGTCTAGTGAAACTGATAAATGTCAGATTATTTATACACTATGATGTTGCTTAGCTAACTCTGAGATCTGAAAACCATTTCTAGATGGTGCTAAAACATTGAAACTAACTGATTCATAAATTACAGTCTTTTTAAAAATTCCAGCTTAAAGTGAGTTTGGGCCAATCAGAGTTTAACTTGTTGAAATCAGAAAAAATAATCCAATCAAAGCAACTCCTTGGCATTAGATTTTTTTTTTAGAAAGATACATTTTTATGACATATTTTACTTTTAATTGTCTATGACCTATTCCTATGATTTTTGTTATATGTCCTTCACCTAACTTGTGTCACCCAGTTTTCTAACACATTTGGGTTTACTGAGGAATTTCAATGCCCATGGTGGTTCTTGCTCAGTATCTCTTCCTTTTCTCTTGAAACACCCACTCTACAGTTTCGTGGGGAGCCACCTTTCCTGGCTCTCAGTTTATTTGGTTTGGGCAGGGCAGACCCTACCCCTGTTCTAGGTTGAGCCAAGCCAGACCAGCTGGACACAGCACCACCCGATACACAGTGGTGGACACGAGTTGAGTCAATGAGGGCTAAAACCAGGTCCTTTGCTGGAAACACTGGCAATGGGTGGGTGGTTACATTGGTAGAATGTTTAGCTTAGAGCTGCCAGGGCCTACTACATGCAAACAGCCCAGCTGGAAGCGAGGCAAACAGAGGAGAAAAGAACCAAAGTGGGTGTGGGGAGTTTAAAGTGAGTTTATTTATATACCCCAGGTCTATAAATCATGCATTCCCATTTTTACTTAAGCTAATGCGAATTTGGTTCTAATTAGTTTCAACTCAAAGAGGCCTGATTAATTAGGACAATGTTGCCTATGAACCATCTGCATATTTCAAATGAATTTCCTTGTGTTCTGAAATAAATCTGAACTGTTTGGGCACTTTCACTGAATTAAAGGGGATTTAACCATTTTGTTGTCCATCTGAGAATAAAATGCTGCTAAAGTTATCTTAGGCTTGGCCCTGCAACTGCCTTGGTATAAGAAAAGCTCTATTAGAACAAGAAAAGAGATGTTGAAAAATTCTTAAAAATAATAATGCAGGGCAACCTTCTTTCAGGTCCCCTCCTGCTGTGGAGCTTTTCTGTCTTCTTAATAAATCCTACTTTCTAAAAAAAAAAAAAAAAAAAATAAGGCCAGGTGCAGTGGCTCAAGCCTGTAATCCCAGCACTTTGGGAGGCTGAGGTGAGAGGATTGCCTGAGCCCAGGGATTTGAGACCAGCCTGGGCAACTTGGTGATACCTGGTCTATACAATATATCCAAAAAATAGCCGGGCGTGGTAGCGCGTGACTGTAGTTCCAGCGACTTGGAAGGCTGAGGCAAAAGGATCATCTGAGCCCAGCAGGTCAAGGCTGCAGTGGCCGTGAGCGTGCCACTGCACTCCAGCCTGGGCGACAGAGTGAGACTCCAACTCAAAAAAAAATAATAATAATAATAATAATAACACAAAGGAAGATTTACTCTTTTTGTTTTGGTTTAGTTCAGGTAATACTGAGTTATACGCAATCTCCTTAAGGGTAAGCATTGTGCTTCCTCAGCATCTGCAATACCAAACAAAGAGCTGAGCACACAGTAGGCACTTGTCTACCTAAACTTATTAGAAAAAATTTCTGTCCACTAGGCGTGGTCGCTTATGCCTGTAATCCCAACACTTTGTGAGGCGAGAGGATTGCCTGAGCCCAGGAGTTCAAGACCAGCCTGGGGAATGGCGAGACCTGGTCTCTACAATAAATCAAAAAATTAGCCAGGTATGGTGGCGTGCACCTGTGGTTCCAGCTACCTGGAAGGTTGAGGCAGAAGGATTGCCTGAGCCCGCATGTCGAGGCTGTGGTGGCCGTAAACATGCCACTGCACTCCAGCCTGGGTGACAGAATGAGACTCTAACTAAAAACAAAACAAAACAAAAAAAACTGCTGTCAGTTATTCATGCTTACTATATATTAAAAATAAAAAGCACTTATGGCAAGGCAGTGTTTCTGAGGAATTTAATGTAATCTAAAAATGATCAAACTGTCCTCTGAAGATTGATAAAATTCCCAGAAAACACCAAGAACATAAACGAACGGGAAAAACCTTCTTTTTACTGTGACTCACAGGAGTCTAAAAAAAAAGAGGGGCATTTAAATGCAAAGATCGTGGCTTAACTGTTCACTCTGAGGCTGTGCTGCAGGCCACCCACTCCTGACACCCCAGGATGATGTGTAAGAATGCCAACCTTGTGAAAATTCGCAGATGTGACCAAAATCTGGGCTAGACTCAGTATTTCTGAGTCCTTGAAACTCTCTAGTATGAATACCATGAAAAGAAGGCGTTCATTCTGAAACGACTGTCTCTTAGATAATTATCCCCTAACCATCATTTTCTGACACTCACTGTTGGCCAAAATATAATGCCAATCAAAAGTCACACGGAAGATAAATCTGAAGCCTGAAGGAAACAAAATGTGAACATTACCCAGGGCCAATGGCTCAAAGAGTTTCTGTACTACGGCAGCCCAGCCATATGGCCGGTTTGGCCCAGAATCAAAATCAAAGTTGTAAAACCATCGTGATGGCAGGGAGAGATGTTAGGGCTGCCTGAGTCAGAATGACTACATTGTAACACTGAGCACTGAGTCGACCAGATGGTGCCAAGGGAACCAGACAGGAATTCCACAGCAGGAAGATGGACTTCGGCCCCGGTCTACCTTTCCAGGCTCACCTCTCTGCTCCTCTCTGCTCCCCTCTGCTCCCCTCTGCTCCAGCCACGCTAGACTGCGTGCTGGCCTTCTTTCATGTAATGCACTTTTCACATCTCTGTGCTTTTGATGACGCTGGCCCTTCTGTCTGGAACGACCACCTCCTTTGCTCTCCTTCACCCCTATCAAAGTCCTAATCATCCCGCCCACCTCACTGTACTTTTATTCCTAGCCCTCCTGCAGGCTCTGAACTACCTGGGGTGCCATAAGCCTCCATCCTTTCCCCTCTCTCTCTCTCTTTGCCTCCATGCCTTGCCATAGCTTGTGTTTTTCTTTCTTGCCTGTCTTCTACCTTCTTCTTGATCTTCCCAACCTATTCTTCTCAGTTCAGCTCAAGTGTCACCTCCTCCTGAAAGCCTTTCTTGATCCCTCATTTCAGTTTAGAAGACCCTCCTCCATGCTCCGACAGCCTCTGGGTGCCAAACCTAGCCCGGTGTCCAGTAGTCATCGGTCCACATGTGGGTCTCTTCCATGTACCAGGAAGGGCCTTGCAGGTGGAGACCATGCTTCAACTGACTTTGTATTCCTTTTACTTCATGCCTGGCACTCCGTGGGAAGGGTGGGTGGAGAGAGAGTCAGCCAGAAGGAAGGAAGGATGATATAATCCTTCAAGGCCCTGATCTCATGTCATTTCTTCTGAAAAGTTCCATGGCCCCTCTGGTCCTCTTGCACTTTGCATATATACATTATAAAAAAAATATTCCCACACTTTGACTTGCATTATGGGCAGGTCTTGCTCCTCTCAACAGAGGGTGAGCTCTTTGAGGTCAGGCTTCAAATCCTCTTCATCTTTATACCTTTAAAGATTCCTTGTCTGTAGTGGGTGCATATTTGCTTCTGTTTCATAAATATTTATGAAAAGTTATATGGTACCACGAGGCCAGAAAAATGTGAAAAGCATTCAAACAAATCCTGAACTGGACGGGAGACTAACCTAACTAGTAGGGTAGGCTGCGGGTAGGTGAATGCTCACAGTAACAATGCTAGCTAACCCTTGCCTAGAACTTACTATAGGACACAGGCTGTGCTAAGAGCCTTATGGGTATTGAACCACCATTTACAAATGCTCAGTAATACCTGAGTGTGACTACTGTTTGAGTCAGTAACAATCGTACGTCTATAACTCAGGAGAGAGAGTTGGGTCTGGTGAGCTTCAGGCTTGTATATGAAAGCTGAGATTATATGGATTTGTTCTGAGAGTTAGCAGAAAGCTTCATCAATTGCTCTCTGCCCACACTTGAGTATTTTAAGCCCAAATTATTTTAAATTCCATTAACCTGTGATTTTGCAACTAGAATTGAAAAGATTTCTCTCTGAATTGCAAGATATTTTCAGTAAATAAACAGCTGGTTTTCAGGTAGGAAAGACAGATGAGGTAGCATTTGCTACTGTGTGATGTTCTAATAACAATGGCTACTGTCTCCCAAAGGATGAGGACGGATGCTGTGCCTTTTGTATTAGGAATCTTCCACCTTGCAAGGCTATCATGCAGATTAAACACAGCAAAGTGTATAAATTGTCTAGACCAGAAAATGCTAGATGGGGAGCTGTTATTAGTTCGACCCCCACAATAACCTCAACAGGGTAGGCATCGTTTTCCTCGTTCTAAAGACGTTGACATTGTTGCAGAAGTCAGGCAACTTGCCCAAAGTCATACCATGAATAAATGGCCAAGGCAAGATTTGAATCCAGGTTTGTCTGAGTCCGTGTTAACCATTAACTTACAAGGGAACATAATATTACTACTACTAAATTGTTTTATGACCCCAGGAAGGTGATATCCTTTCTGGACTGTGTCCAGCCATTCATTGTTGGGGGAAGAAATGAGCAAGTAGAATAACACATTTGGGCCTGGCAAAGATTCTGAGTTCTAGGACTTAAAGTGACCTGATTGATGGTTTGGACCATACTTTTGACTGAAGGGCTAAATCCCAAAACGTAGGCATATAAAGCAATTTCAGAGGCCTCTCGAGAAAGGGTATATCTGACCCACCTTGCGATCTCACAGGGTTGTTACCAGAAATAACTAATAAAAAAGCCTAGGACGTGTCCAAGTGCCACGGTGACAGATGTGACCATACATAAATTAGTCTTGCAGAAAGCTCCTTGCCTGGGGTCATCATAAATTTCTGATGGCGCAACACAAGACTGATTGTATTTACTTTTGCTCTCTGTTGTGTTGAGAAGTATGCTAGGCCAGTAAAACGATTTAGTTGGCTGGTAAATTATCTGCAAGATTGATTAAAAATAGGAAGCAGGCAATTGGCAAATTGTCAATGCACAGAAAAGAATACTCAATAACTAGATCCAGAGATTAAATTAACACAGGGGCACCATTTGAGGTGGATGTTTCATTGAACTCTTGTGATATTATTTGGACTGAAATTACTGTGTGTGTGTGTGTGTGTGTGTGTGTGTGTGTGTGTGTGTGTGTGTGTGTGTGTGTATACGAAGTAGCAATGTAACATGGTGCTCATCTTGGCTCTCAATTCGAGATTAGGAAAGCAGTAAAAATAAT
This sequence comes from Carlito syrichta, assembly GCF_000164805.1. Taxonomy (NCBI): domain Eukaryota; kingdom Metazoa; phylum Chordata; class Mammalia; order Primates; family Tarsiidae; genus Carlito; species Carlito syrichta. The sequence goes on from NW_007017739.1 coordinate 448,901, forward strand.
ACACAAGGGACAGCAGTCCTTAGTGCTCATCATTCTAAAAGAGATCATTTGGTGGAAATTAGAAAGAAAACATCAGCCATGTAATAAATTACTCTGAGTATCCCAAGAATGGAAAGCTGCCTGCTATTGTTCCCTCTTCTCATAAATGATGTGCTCAGATTATACCATCACTCTAACATGATTATGTATGCAAATGATGCAGACAGTTATACAATTTACAATTTGGCTGAAATTGTTAAAGAACCGGCAAATGGACTTTGACAAATCGCAATTTGAGGTTTTAAAAATGAACTTTTATCACAGAGCTGGAAAACAACGGATATTCAGCCGTGCTTATGTAAATTCCTCGGGCAACATACAATAGAGATGCAATTGATGCCTGCTCGATGACATTTTCAAAACTAGCATCAACTCTTCACTGTGGTAGGGAAATGGATTACTTAAATACTGCTCTGGTTGAATCAAAGATTGAATTAATAGGGAATTATCATATACACCACACACGGATTACCAATTTTAAAGGAATTAGACCGCCACAAAATACATTTAATTTAATATTTCTTTGATGAGTCAGAGGGCACTTCAAGATCTCGCTGTGCCCCAGGTCATCATTATGAACTACTATTGATACTGGCAAAGCATGGGAGATAGTTAATGAAGAGATCTGGTCAACAAAACACAGGAAAACAGGGAGTCTGCTGTTTTAGACTTTTATGTCAGGGTGTTTTCCTTTCAATTTTGATCTCTCTATATCCCTAGGGAAATTTCGAGTTCACTATTGCTTTTTCTAGCTTGGAGAAAGCTTGGTTACATCATAGTAAGATTTCACAATGCTTTTCTCTGTCTTGTTTATTTATTTATTTATTGAGATGGGGTCTTGCTCTGTTGCCCAGGATGGAGTGCAGTGGCACAATCATGGGTCACTGCAGCCTTGAACTCCTGCTCAAGTGATCCTCCCACCTCAGCCTCCCGAGTAGCTGGGGCTACAGGCATGCACCACCACATCTGGCTAATTAAAATTTTTTTTTTGTAGAGGTGAGGGCTTGCTCTGTTGCTCAGCCTGGTCTCAGATTCCTGACCTCAAGCAATCTTCTACCTGGGCTTTTCAAAGCACTGGGATGACAGGTGTGAGCCACTGCACCTGGCCTCAATGTTTTTCATTCACAGATTACTGGCATCTGTAGTCTTCTTCTTTATTATCACACATTCAGCACTTTTTTCTTTCTTTTTCTTTTTTTGAGTTGAAGTCTCACTCTGTCACCCAGACTGGAGTGCAGTGGCATGCTCCCGGTCACTGCAGTGTCGACCTGCTGGGCTCCGGTGATCCTTCTGCCTCAGCCTTCCAAGTAGCTGGAACTACAGGCTACCACGCCTGGCTAATTTTTTATTTATTGCAGAGATGAGGCCTCGCCAAGTTGCCCAGGTGGGTCATGAACCCTCGGGCTCAGATAATCCACTCACTTCGGCCTCCCAAGGCATTGGGATTACAGGCTGAGCCACCGACCCTGGCCAGTACTTTTTTCAATTAAGCACATTCACAACACTTCTACTCCTCATATACCTTTTCCCTACTACACATGACAGCTATCTCGATACACAGCCAAAGAGAATGCATAGAAAGTAACTATCTGTGTGGGGCTATAAAAAGAAAGTTAGTAAACACCTATCCTCCAGTGTTTACTATCTCAAATACGTTGATGCATGCACACAGAGGAGGTCTTTTGAGAACATTCAAGAAACTTAAACCCAAAAGAAAGAGCCAGCAAGGTACTAGATGACACACAGGTCTAGGGCTTCCTAATCAGTTGAATAAGACCACTTGCAAGTTTATTCTTCTGTTACTGTTCTTTTATGAAGTATAAGTTATTAACTTTCCTCTTAAATTATAGGGCACAAAATTAGACTGTGGTGGGGTGTTTACCACTGTAGGATCTGAGGAGAAGGCTACCTGTGGTTTCCACATTTTGTATTTCTAGCCAGAAATATTTCTCACAGTGGCCAGTTAGTTCATTTGGTTAGCCAACAGGTCATAATAAAGCCAAAAGAATGAGTTCAGTACCCCACGGGCCAGTTTTGGCTTCACTTGTCTCATAACTACAGACTAGACATAAGGTTTGACTCCATTGCAAGTTAGTTGTCCTGCAAATAAGATTGAGGCAATCACTAGAGAGGCAAAGACAGTGGCCAGCAAATCATATTTGGGAAAACAATCTTGACATCAGGAAAAATCAGTCATGCAAATTAAAACGAGGTAACATTTTGTCCATGAACTTAGTTTGGCAAAGAGAGGAGAGGTAAGGAGAAAACAATGAATAAAAGACAGGGAGAGAGAGAGAGAGAGAGAGAGAGACAGAGAGAGAGAGAGAGAGAGAGAGACCAACTCAATATTGGCATGGAGAAGTGATATAGAAACTCTACCGTGGTGGATGGGAATGTGTATTGCGATACCTTTTTGGAAAACAATTAGGCAACAAAAGAGCCAAATGTAGACCCATGCCCCTTGTCTCAGAATTTCTCTTTCTAGCCATCTACCCTATAGAATTGTAGAAGCTGCCACTTTTCTCTAGAACATTCTGTCCACTATCTCCCATACTTAACACCAACAGCAACATGTTTGGGTGACAAAAGCCTCCAAGTGCAAACTGAATGATTCAATTTTTGAGAAACAATGTAAAAAAACTTCCAGTAGGGAAAAAATTTTCTGTCTGCCCCAAAATGTTCATATCGGCATTATTTATGTCTGTGAAAAAGTATAAACAATATAATAACGGTGGGATAGTTAATAAATAATGTTACATCCATATGATTAAATATTATTCTGTAAATAAACTGATGTTTGTGACAAGTTTCCCACGGACACACACGTGTATCATATGAAAAACAACATAAAACTGTGTAAACAATATGACATTATGGGTGCCAAACAATATGTATAGACAGAGAAAAGTACACTGAAATCATAGGCATGATTATTCCAGATGGTGGTATGAAGAGTGATTTAATTCTTCCCATTATCCTATAATTTCAAAGGTTTTTTTTTAAAGAAAAGAACATGTTAATTTTCATAATCAGAAGAAATATTTATATCTTTTTCAGGAATGAGAAATGTTTATAAAATAACATTAAGTGATGAAAATAGGATTCAAGATGGAAAAGTACAAAATGCCTTCTTCTAGGTAAAAATGCCTAGGAAACAAAGTGAAAGTAGCATCTTGTTAAGAATGTGACACAGGTAACTATCTCTGGACAGTAGGATTATGGATGCCCATCTAGTACTCTTCTGTGTGTCCCCCAAGCCATGTATTACTTTTATAATCAGAAATAATGAATACTATACTTATGAAAGAAAATGGTTATTCTGCAAAAAACAAATCTGGGCAAGTGTGCAGATAACAGTACAACTCTTTTACCAGTACTGCCCCAGACAACTTTGAAATGCCAAGTGACAGTTACCCATCTGGTGGATTAATAATATAGGTCATCTCTTCATTGGGTTTGACCAATGCAATTACCATTTTTTGTAAGAAAATAATAGTCAAATCTCAGCAATTTAATATGGTTCAGCCCAATCTATGAGGAATAACACAAACTGTTTATCTGTAAAACTCATTATCATACTATTTTTGTAGGCAAAAAGCCAAAGCCAAATACCACAAAACCCAAAGAGTTTTTGTTTGTGTGGGTTATGTCTATTGATATATTAGAGACTGAAATGGAGAAACTAAAACTATTATTCATTTAAAAGTAAGATAGTTAACTCATTACATATAAGCAACACATTTCAATGAAAATAGTTATATTTCCAAAACGAAAATAATTTAGTGAGAGGAGTGGCATCATCTTAGTCTGTTTGTGCTGCTAGAACAGAATACCACAGACAGGGTAATTTATAAACAATAGACATTTATTTCCCATGGTTCTGAAGCCTGGGAAGTCCAAGGTCAAGGTATCTGCGGTCTTGATGTCTGGGTAGGGCCTTATCTCTACTTACAAGAAGGTGCCTTGAACACAGCATCCTCCTCTAGAGGGGAGGGATGCTGAACAGAAGAGTGGAAGACAGAGAACCCATTGCCATAAGCCCTTTTAATAGTGGCATTAATCCATTAAACAGCTCCCATTAGGCCCCACCTCCTAACACTGTTGTATTAGGTATTTCATTTCAACAAGAGTTTTGGATGGGACAAACATTCAAACCATAGCAGGCACTGTTTCACATATTTGTAAATCTCTGTCTGGTTTACTAGAAGGCAGCTAGATTCTTAGATCTGCTTCTGTATTCAATCCATTGCAATATTATATGTCTCTAGCCTCTGAAAAATGCCACTATACATTTGTAAGAGAGTGAGAATTTAAAAGGCAAATAATATCTTTGTATTAATATGTAAGTTGTTTTAACTTTAGAGACCACAGAAACCCAGGGGTCTCATGACCACACATTAATAACCTCTGTTCATGACTTTTCCAGGGTCATGGTTCCTTGAGAAACCAAGCATGTTATCACTTTTCTAAGAAAGAAGCGTGCACACATATGTACACACACATACAAGTTTGTAAATAGCTTTGAGAGTTCACTAACACCCTGAAGTCTATGGACACCCCAGATTAAGAACTCAGCCTGGAAGGAAGGTACAAGTTATTCTGGTTATTTTTGCATTCTGAAGTGCCCAGGAAAGATCATACTCAGCTAAGGTCCTTGATAAATACTGTTGCATGAAAAGACAAAAATTTCTCAGCAAAATTAGAAAACTATCTAAAATCACCAAAAGATTACATGAAATGAATAGTAAAGAGCTGTTGAATCTGGTTAACAGTGCTCTAACACTGAGTCAGCAAAGTGCCTCCCCATATGGAAGGCAAGGAAAAATGAAAACTCCATTTCTCACTTCTCCCCCAGACTTATCTTTTTTCAAAGAACCTAACTGGCTGCAATTCAGAGACATGTTGAAAAAAATATAAATATATATTTTAGGGGTAAAAAAATCCATTAAATTTTTTGATTGCATTGAGCTGCTTATCAAGGGTGTGTGAATAATGCCAGGAAAAGATACTTTTCTAAAAATCAATACGTTGAAAGTGCTGTTTTAGGGTTGCTGTAGTTGTTGGTTGTGTTTCAGAGTTATTCCTATTGACCTGAATTCAAAAACAAGGTATTGATTTATAAAGTAACTTCAGTAAATAAATGCACATTCTTTTGGCTAACCCTAATAACCTGTAGCATACAAAACAAGGTTTCAATTCAGCTCAGTAGAGCTGAGCTTATAGTGTCACGATTAATCCTTTCTGAGAGTTACGAGGCAGGTCTAATGTGGGGGAACAACAGAAATGGCAGGCAAGAAAACCATGGAAGGAGGAAAGAGGCAGGAACATCTTAGCTGTTTTGTCCAGAATTTTTTTTTTCAAATGTCAGGTACGTTTCCTGTGGGGAGCAGGTGGGAAGCACAGATAGCAAAACCATAGCCCTTCAAGGACTGAATTATGACAGGTCAACTTCTTATACATTATGACTCTATTTAGCTCTCCTTTTGAAACAGAATAAAACAGATGAGCAGAGTGTTCTCTCTACCCTGAGATTACAGCTGTAAACATTTATAAGCTCTTTTACATCTTTGGTTGACTTGACTGTTGGATCCATTCTAGAGAAATAGAGGATGAGGTCCATGACAGCTGGCTTTAGATTCAAAGTCCATATCAGGACAGTGACGTAGATTGGTTCTGATCCATCTCACCCTGCCATTATTTATCAGCCATAGTGTTGGTTGGTGGGGATCATATTGCATTAAAAAACAAAAACAAAAATAGTTCACTTCAAAATCATTTTCTTCCAATTGCAATTGACTTGCCTCTTTAAGAGGTAGGTAAATACTACAAAGCTTGAGCAAGGTTTGGAAAAGTAGGTTTCTGAGCATTGAACTTCTTTCTGGATTTTCTTCTTTTTCTTTTTTCTTTTTTGAGTCAGAGTCTCACTCTGTCGCCCAGGCTGGAGTACAGTGGCATGCTCATGGCCACCACAGCCTTGACCTGCTGGGCTCAGGCGATCCTTCTACCTCAACCTTCCAAGAAACTGGAACCACAGGCATGTGCCACCATGCCAGGCTAATTTTTTAATTTATTGAAGAGATGAGGTCTTGCCAAGTTGCCCAGTCTGGTCTTGAACCGCTGGGTTCAGGCAATCCTCTCACCTCTGCGTCCCAAAGTGCTGGGATTACAAATACCTGGCTCTGGATTTTCTTGAGGTCAACGCTCAATGACATATAAGGGTGGTTATTAAGTGGTGACTACACTCTATTAATTAAGATAAATTTATCCATTTTTTAAAAAAAGACAAAGCACAGGGCAATATAGAAATGAGAAGAAATCAAACAGTAGAAGTAAAAATACAAAGCAGAGGGAAGTTTACCTGCACCCACCGTGAAGGCATCACCCTTGACATGAGGCTGCCACTTGGGGAAAACTGCCTGGTGGCTTCTAGTGATTAGAGCAGGATCTGGCAAAAGTCTACACACTTACATCTCAATCCCAAAGAATCTATTTTTTTTAAACAATCAAGTTTTCTATTCTTTCTCTCAGTTACTATTATTTTGATTATTTAAATGGATTCATTCCTTCAAAGCACGTGTCTTGGGCTAGCATGATTCTCCTGTAATAGTCTGGATGGGTGTTTTGTGAACGAGGAGCCTTGGGAATGGGAGGGGGGGTGGCAAGTGGTGGGCTCCAGGCTCACACCTGGCTTCAATCACAGCAGTTTCATTTGATCTGTTTTTATATATTGAGGCTACGAGTAAGATTTTATTAGAAAAAAAAATTCTTCTGCTAAAAACAATGACAACGAAAGGTTGAAAGTCACTGGTCTGGGGAAACTATGTTTAGACTGAAATGGACTCTGAACATTCATAATTCTTCTGTAGGAATTCAGCAGGTGACTTCTCTTCTTTTAAAAAAAGGTTTCAAGTTATCCATGTTCATTATTTTAAAGAGTATAGAGAAAACAGATAAGCTAAAAGAAAGAAAAAAGCACCCGCTGTAATCTGGCTACCCTGAGATCACAGCTGTAAATATTTGGCGGCAATTTATAAGCCACTCCCCCCCATGCATATCTATACATCCTTTTGTAAAAAATAGAAATGAGATAAGCTCTACACACGGTGTTGTCATTTGATTTTTTCCATATTATATTATGAACATATTTCCATGACGGTGAATATGCCCCTACATCATACTTAATAAAAGCTTCCCAGTATGCTAGTGTGTGGACTTGATCAGTTTCTCTCAGGAATCTAGTTTATCCAGTGCCTCGTGGTAAGGCATTCATTCTGCTGTCATAAACAACTCTGCTGTGAACATCTTACATAGCAGTATAGAACAGAACTTCTGAATGGAATGCTATGGCATACTGGTGTAGTGTAAGTGGGCCACAGGTATGTGGAAATAGACACTTGGCTCATTTGCTGATCCGCCTCCAATCCTTATTATGCTTGTCACCTGGGGCTGTGAGCTTCCCCCAGTGTCTACTTAAATATACTCTACACGTGTGGTTTTCTATGTGACTCTAATGCTCTTGCAGAGTATTGATATGGAATAGGAGATATGAATGTGCCCTTGGTAACCAGTTCAACTGATTTTGAATCTCAATGCCACCCTCTACTGGCTGGGGGATCTCGGGTAGATGACTGTTTTTTTTTTTTTGAGTTGGGGGTTCACACTCTGTTGCCCAGGCTGGAGTGCAGTGGCATGATCACGGCTCACTGTAGCTTTGACCTCCTGGGCTCAGGTGATCCTTCTGCCTCACCCTCCCAGAGGTAGCTGGGACTACAGTGTGTGCCACTATACCCAGCTAATTTTTTTGATTATTTGTAGAGATAAGGTCTCTGTATATAGCCCAGGCTGGTCTTGAACTCCTGTCCTCAAGGGATCCTCCTGCCCTGGCCTCCCAAAGTACTGAGATTACAGGCATGAGCCACCACACCTTTCTTTTTACCTCATTTCTTAAGTGGAGGTAATGATAATATTTGCCTCCTAGTTATTGTGTTGTTAAATGAGTAAATACATATAAACAGTTAGAAAAATGTCAGCCATGCAGGAAGTAACAAAACATTAACTATCACTATCCTTGCACTTTTTGATTATTTCTAAGCTGGGATGGTTTCTGATCTGCGAGACAGAATGTGACCTTTGAGTTCCTGAAGCTCTGTGGCTCTCTGGATGGTGTAGGCCATAGCTTCTCAAAGAGTGTGATGACAGAGGGATTCTTTTACTTTCAAGATAGACTGAGCCTGGGCACAGTGGCTCACACCTGTAATCCCAGAACTTTGGGAAGCCAAGGCGGGAGGAGGGCTTGTTCCCAGGAAGTTCGAAACCAGCCTGGGGAACATAGTGAGACCTCATCTCTACAAAAAATAAAAAAATTAGCTGGGTGTGGTGGCATGCTCCTATAGTCTCAGCTACTCAGGAGGTTGAGATGAAGGCAGAAGGATCACTGGCACTGGCGGTTGAGGCTGCAGTGAGCCGTGAGCATGCTACTGCACTCTGGGCGGCAGAGTAAGACTCTGACTCAAAAAAAAAAAAAGAAAGAAAGAAAGGAAGGAAGGAAAAAAAGATAGTGTGGTAAGGCCTGAGGGATCAGAGCCCCTGGGCTGACAGCACCCAGCCTCTGGTTACTCCAGTGTGTCAAGCAAACATAATCATTTTGGTCATGTGCAATGACTTGAAAAAGGTTAGGAAACACGGTCATGAGCTTTGTGTTTCCTTCAGATTCTACCTTAAGACACACTGCCTCCACAAATTTTGCCTTCCTCCTCTTTCCCCTCAACTCCAAGCACCAATTGCTTGGCAAACAATCACGCCTAACCAGACTCTTAGCTTGACCTACATGTGCAGGGAGAAAGAGATCAGTTTTCAATAGGAGTTTTCGGAGGTGACTTCAATAGCATATTGCAATATAATATGATAATTACCACTTTTCAGAGAAAGAAAAAACAAGTGAATAATCCTTTACCTTCATCTCATGTGGCTCTTTTGTTTTCTAATACTTGGCTAGTCCCCACAGTTTTGAGATATTCAAGGGGTAAACGCACGACCTTGAGAATTGTGTACCGCTGAAACCCAAAGGTGTATTGAAAACACTGGGGGCATTTTTGTGAATAACCTTTTTTTTTCTGTCTTTAATTTTAGTCGCTTTTCTCCTAGTCTTTAGATTTTGAAGTTTATGGCTTTTCCTTTATGGGCTTGGGTCCCATTTTTGCTCTAGTTGAGTGCAGATACATGTATCAAATTCTGGCTGAAACTCGGCTGTCCTCTCGGTTTTCAGAAGATGGCTCTCCTATTCCTTCCATAAGCTCCTTTGGTCTTTGTTCTTCGGTCCAATCTGTAAGCCATCTGCACCCTTTATTATTAAGAACATATTTACTGAGATTTCACAACTGTTTAATAGATGTGTATCTTATTACATGTTTGATACACCTCATTAAACATACGATTCAATTGGTATTTATTTAACATTCAGTAAACACTGAGACCCCTCAGCCTCGATGGGGCGTGGGGCAGGGGGAGACTCCAGTTCAGTATCAGTGTTCGCCTTTGTTCTATAAAAACTGCTCCAGCACAGTCTGGGCTTCAGCTTTAACCCTTCGACACTCCGGCTCAAATGGGCTTGGGCAGAGAATCAAAGTGGGAATGGAAGCCTAAACTGAAACGGACATGCATCTCGAGCCCTCGGTGGGGCTACCAGTCTGGATGCAAGCCACGTTCTCCCCACATCCTTTCAGCGGCAGGGCTACGTGTGACCTTTGGGGTCCCCTGCCTCTCCAGCCCTATGGTGTGGCTGTGATTGTCTACAGTGGCTTATGGTGTGGCCCCCAATGCAGATCAATGCCCCAAAGGAGAAGGATTCCAAAAACTTCCCAGCTGTTCTTCCAGAGCAGGCCAGATGTACCCAGAGTCCTGTTAAATAAGCCAGATGTATACCAGGATGCTGCCTGGGTCTATCACTCTTTGTCCTTCATGTGTCTAATCTTCAGGACCCTTGGTTCATGGTGGAGACCTCTTCTGACAGAACCCAGCTCTTGGGGTTCACTTCTCATGTGCTAATGTCTCCTTAGTTGATTCAAGAAAAGAATATTACACCTGAGTATTACCAAAGATAGAAAATACAACCAAACACAAGAGCCTTTCTTTTCTTTGTTTTTGAAGTTAGAGTCTCACTATGCCACCGAGTGCTGGAGAGCAGTGGCATGATCATGGCTCACCACAGCCTTGACCTCTTGGGCTCAGACCATCCTTCTGCCTCAGCCTCCTGAGTAGCAGAGATGACAGATGCACGCCACCACGCCTGGCCAATTGTTGGATTTTTTGCAGAGATGAAGTCTTGCTATGTTGCCCAGGCTTGTCTTGAACTCCTGGGCTCAAGTGATTCTCCCACCTTGGTCTCCCAAAATGTTGAGATTACAGGTATGAGCCACCGCAGCCAGCTAAGAGTTTTTCTTTAAGTGAAAATGTGCTGGCATGAGTTTCTCATCCCTGCCAGCTTTACTTTCTCCCAAAGCAGGGGTTTAGAGAAACATTACTCCGTTTAAATTTTTGAGGCTTTTTTTTTCTTCAGGGTTTCCAGGATTCAGGGATGAAGAAATCCAAAGAAGCTGCAGCAACTCCTCTGCGGAAAAAGTTTTCCTTTAAGAAGTCCACAAGCCTAAGCCAAACAACTGATTACAAACTCTGGAACCGCAATGCTCTCCGTAGAGGGGGCAGGAGGCAATTTAGTTCTTAGTTCTTTGCCATAAATAACGGATTAAAAAGCTTAGCTGATGCTATAAATTAAAAATGTGAAACTAATTATACCAGTCCCATAAAAGCGAAACAATCAATTCATAACCCAAGTATGTGACGTGACAGCATCTACTGGGTATGACAGTACGAGAGAAGAAGAGGACCCAGTAATCCTGCAAGAATCTGTTCTCCAGCCCAGAACCACAGGCCCACTTCCGTGCTGCAACGTAAAACAGTAGTAGCTCTGTTGTTCGCTCTACCCATTTTTCATGACAACAGATTCATCCTTTCTCCACCCCTTCCATGCAGGCCCATTACTCAAAAGAAAGGCTCACCCATACCAACAAGCACAGCTGCAGTTTTGCCAATTCAAACCAGATGGGTCTGGAAGGCAGCTGTTGCCAAGACTATAATTCAACCGGGAATTCCTAAATGTTTCAACCAGCCATTTAATGATGTTCTAGCTGGAGTTTTCTCCCTGTTCTAAATATATGAGTGAGGCCAACTTGGTTGGACCTTGCAGTTTCAGAAGAGTTCTCTGTGTTGCTCAGTGGATTGTTTCCTTCTGTTTTACACTGCCCTGTACTCAACATTATCATAAGCTGCTTGTGGTTTCTCCACCCCCAGCTCATCTTCTCGCTGGTGTGGTAGAATGAATCACTGTTCACAATTCTTCATGCTCTCTATGTATGAGAATTACATGTCTACACCCTTTGCCTTGTGACTTTGTGGTTCTTCCCATTAAAGACAGAGTGAGTATATTTCCTTGTTGTGTTGGTGCGTGGCTCAATCATGCGACTTGATTTGGCTAATGCAGTGTTTGTGTGTTTGCGAATGCATGTGTGCAGGTGAGTTCTCCATTAAGACCTCAAGAGATACTGTATCTTTCTGTTCCTGCTATTATACTTTGTTAATATGTCATGAGAAAAACATGCCTTGGAAAGTGGCTGATCTAAGAAAAACAAGAAAATATTTACAACTGTCTTGAACCGATCTTGCAATCTGGAGCCAAGCTTGGCTGATCCCAGTCAAGCACAGAAGAGCCAAAGCAGGCCTGTAGCCACATAAGGGAATATAAACTGCTTGCTGTTTTAAGGTGCTAAGTTCTGAGGTTTGTTACACAGCATTATTGTGGTAATTGCTGACTGATACACTTGCCACCTGAGTTATCCTTCTAAAACTGCCATGGGATTATGTTAGTTTCTGGCTTTATGACTTCTTGCTATTTACAGGGCAAGTTCAAATTCTGTCCCATGTCATTTAAGGCCCCTACTAAGCCAGCCTTAGGTTGTCAGTTCCTCGGCAAATTAGTTCCTCTCCTCTGTGTTTCCAGAGCACTCCAGTGATCTGCTGCAATAGTACTTATCCTGGATATTGCCACTTTTGTATACGTCTCCCTCCAAAGACCGTGGACTCCAAACTCAAGAGTCAGTCCATTCATCTTTGTGGTCTCACCACTAGCCCCTAGTAAACAAATTGAATTTACTTTGTAATGATTATGGCCTGCCTGACTTCGATAGAAAACATGGATAGACCATTTGATCATAAGAGGTTCAAATATTATCTGAACATCTTCACAAATGTAACTTAGATCCATGCAGTTTCCTAGTTTAGGAGCTCAGCTTCCCAAAACAATGGTCTGGGTTTCAGAAGGAATGGACAGCGGAGCAAATATCATTGAAGGTCATGAAGATACGCTCTGAAAGCAAGGCCATGGCCCACTTCAGTTCTCCTTTGGGATTTCAACCTGATCCTTGCTCTAATGTTGACCCATGGTCATTGCCCAAATAGAGGGAGATGAAAGCAAGCTGGAGTTTGATTTTCCCAGCTGATTTGGCCACAGTTTTGCCCGTAATAATGTTGCTGTTTTCCCTGGTCTGTGACTGTCACACATGAGTCAGATGGAGTGGGGCTGTAGCCTTCGGATGGATCGATGTTATCGATCCTCCAGGCTCCGTGTCATTTCCAGGGGATTTGCTAAAGAAGCTACTTCTGTTCCTTTTTTCATTTTCGCCAACTCATTACCAGCTGCTGCAGCCTCCCTACGTCTCAGCAACACCTGGAGGAGTGGACCAGGACCATCTGATTGGGGTTCAGACACCTTCCTTAGAAATTAAACACAAGACAATATGCGACCCACCAAAATCTGAGCCAAATGAGGAAGTCAGGTCACACTGGCCCACAGGGGTTTGGTATTTTTTGTTTTGTTTTAAAAAGGGCAGCCTGGCCCTACACTAAGCAGTTGATCCCCTGGCTTAACTTTTAAATTAAGACCATTGTAAATTTGGGAACTTGAGAAGACATAGAGAGGACACCCATAATACTTTGCAAATGTCAAGTGCCACTCGATGTTGGTTACTTTTCAAAGGTAGCTAGGTTACAATGTACCCTGGTAATGAAAAAACTCCGTCAGGCCCACTCCACAGGGTTTCAGTCAATATACATAATATTATTGGGCTTTGCAAGGATTAAAGGTTGTTTCTCTCACAGCCTCACATTAGGGCTATTTTTTTTTCTTCTGAAGGCACAAAAGAAGCCTCCCTGTTTACTGAGGAGCCCAGGACATTTTGGGGCCCCAGGGGGTCCAGGCTTCCCTTTGCACACCTCCCCCTGCTGGTGGCTTTGTAGTTAACCTAAAAAAAATCAAATTCTTTTAACCTATGGATGCCAGGACTAAAACAGACAAACAAACAAACAAACAAACAATGACAACAACAAACAACAAAAAAGTCCAACAACTCCAAACCAAGAAACAAACAAGATTCATTAGTTACTTATAGTGCCCCTGAGTCATTTCTAGAGTACAGAAGTTCTGGTGCTCTCCAGTTTCATTCTGAGAGCAAAAGATTTTCATGTCACCCCATTCTCTACTTCAATCCTCATAGGTCTTCAGCTGTTCCATATTTAGTATAGTGGAACCACCCATCCTGTAGAATGGAGTGCCCAGAGGGGAGCATAACACAACACACACACACACACACACACACACACACACACACACACACACACATACACACGAGAGGGGGCCCCCCAAAACCCAGAATTTATTTATAACAAAGTGTGTATTTATTCTCACATGTTTAAACTTTAGTCACCTTCAAAGTACTCTCCATCTGATGCAAACACCTATTGAGATGCTTTTTTCCACTGCTCAAAATAGTTTTTGAACTCATCAATTTTGATACCTTTTAGTGCTTCTGCCGTTTTTGGTTTCATCTCTGCCACATTGACAAAATGTTTCCCTCTGAGGGCTTTTTTCATTTGGAGAAACAAACAAACAAACAAAAAAGTTGCTTGGGGGTGAGATAGGGTGAATAAGGAGGGTGGGGCATGGGGCCATGCCACTCTTTGTCAAAAACTGCTGAACACCCAGTGCAGTGTGGATAGGTGCACTCATAAATCACCCGTCATGAAATGAGCGAATGCACTGAAAGCATCTCAAAAAGAAAAAATTTACTGAAGCTGAACATAGCCTCTCACAACAATGCTAGCTGGCACTCTCATGTTGTTGGACTCCTAGAACACCAAATGAGGGAAGCCTGTACTACAAGGGGACCATTCTCCATAAGATAATTTATGTTTTCTTTGGTTCCCACTCATGTATATATTTATACATATTAGGAAGCTAGAGATAGCACAGGAAAAAATTCTGTATTGTATCATAATCATGCCTAAATAAGAAAAAGGAAACTCCTCAGTATGCTTTTGCCTGAGTGCTGAAAGGAACTCCAGTCTTAAAACCTTGCAGCAGAGATGTGATGATTTAACCTATCCAATGAAACTTTTTGGATGACACACAAAATTATGGCTGAGGTGCAAGGAGGACCCAACTATTCCTTTTAATCATCTTAGCAGTGCCTAGAGCTTTCTTAGAATTAGCTTGTTTAAAAGAAAAAAGTGATAAATACATACAACATAAAATTGACCATTTTACCATGTATAATTCAGTGTCATTAAGTACATTCACCATGTTGTGTAACCATCACCATCTAATTCCAGAATCTTTTCATCAATTCTCTCTTCCCCCAGCTCCTGACAATCACAAATCTATTTTCTGTATCTATGAATTTGCCTGTTCTGGATATCTTATATAAATGGGATCATTAAATATGTGGTCCTTTGTGTCTGACTTTTTTGCTTAATATAATGTCTTCAAGGTTCATTCATTTTGGAGCATATATCAGAAATTTATTTATTCATTCATTCATTCATTCATTTATTTATTTCTGAGTTGGAGTCTCACTCTGTCACTCAGGTTGGAGTACAGTGGCACACTCCTGGTCACCCCAGCGTCAACCTGCTGGGCTCCGGTGATCTTTCTGCCTCAGTCTTCCAAGTAGCTGGAATTACAGGTGCGAGCTACCATGCCTGGCTAGTTTTTGATTTATTGTAGAGATGAGATCTTGCCAAGTCATCTGGGCTCGTCGTAGACCCACGGGCTCAGGCAATTCACTCACCTTGGCCTCCCAAAGTGCTGGAATTACGTGCTGAGTCACTGAGCCCAGCCCAGAACTTTATTTTATTTTACTTTTATTTTTATTTTTTTGAGTTGGAGTCTCACTCTGTTGCCCAGACTGGAGTGCAGTGGCCGCTCCCGGCCACCGCAGCCTTGCCTGCTGGGCTCCGGCGATCCTTCCGCCTCAGCCTTCCAAGTAGCTGGAATTACAGGCATGCACTACCACGCCTGGCTGATTTTTTGATTTATTGTAGAGATGAGGTCTTGCTGCCCAGGCGGGTACTCGAACCCGTGGGCTCAGGCAATCCACTCACTTCAGCCTCCCAAAGGCACAGGATTACAGGCTGAGCCACCGAGCCCGGCTTAGAACTTTATTTTTTAATGACTGAATAATTTTCCACGGTGTGGATATACCACATTTTGTTTACCTATTCAACTGTTGATGGACATTTAGGTTCTTAGATCTGGTTTTTGTTTCTCCCTATGATAATTAAAATTCATATAAATATACAGACCTAGTGCTGTTGTGTAGTTTGTAACAAGTCATGCTATAAACAACTTGTACTCAATTTTTTTTGAAAGCAGGATTTATTGAGAGGACAGAAAAGATTCCACAGTGGGAGGGGACCTGAAGGGGTTGCCAACTTGTACTCTCAATTGCCCATTAATATGTACTCGCCTTATAGGCACTCAGTCCATGCTGCTTGATGAGTCCACACTCTTGCCTCTAAGGTCTCTGGTTGGGCAGACTAGAAATAAAGAAAGAATTACATGAAATAGCTAGGGAATGGTGCAGGTAGTATATGGACTGCAAAAGTTGTAGGGAGTTGAGATTTTGTGTGACATCTGCTGAATGGGGCAGGATAGTCCCAAGACATGCCCTATTGACAGTCAAAGCTTCATTGGATATAGGAGGCCATGTTGTCTGAGGATGTACTTTCCTACCAGTATTTTGACAAATGAATGGTGATAAGAGATCCTGAAATAAAGGGTTGGCTTACAAGGAAGTGAGGAGAGAGTGCTCTGATGGCTACTTCTGGACTGGTTCTATCCAGAAATGAGGTTGGGGAGAGTTAAAAGCTGCCTTCTCTGGGCAGTAGGGTATCAGGAAACTGGGTAAGATTTCCTTTGGAAAATATGTTTGGGGGACATCTAGGTGAAATGTAAACTCATTAAATGAGTGGACTTCCATTGATAAATGAGTCAGAGAAATGCTAAGTTAAAGGAAGTAAAATAGGTCATGGCATATAGGCCTCATGGACTACAGACTCTCTTAACACTGCTATGTTCATTGTGCAATTTTTGTGCTACCAGAAGGCATCTGGTTGGAGTGTGGGGAGGGGGCTAGCAGGAGCAGAAATGTGTGTACCCTGTACTGTTTGCCAAGCTAAGGGTCTGTGGAGCTGTATTAACCCAGAGGAGTTGTATTCTTGTTTTTTCTGTGTCTTCTCCATTTTCTAATTTTCATAGGGATGCTCTTTAGGATAGCAGAATCCCTGAACCCTTTTTGATGTAGCATCAGGGATGGATGTATTTGTGTATGTGAGGGAAGGCATACTCAGGGTACATCCGTAGTCCCAGGAATTTCTCAGCATATCTAAAAGGGGCAAGCTCTAAACATGAAGAGAAGCACTGTTACCAAGGACCAGAGAACCCAAGGATTGATCCCCAGGAGTACTGCCACATGGAATTAATTAGAGAAAAGACTCTTGGGAGGCATAGCAGAATCCTTTTGTGGTCATCGAGCCATCATATTTGAGGTTTTGAACTTGACTTACTTCTGAACTCCCTAGAAGATTGAGTTTGAGGATGTGCTTTCCTCCTTGGTAGGGATTTGCTGGGGTAGTGCTGGGGAATTCAGTATGAAAGTCTGAGAGACCAGGAGCAGAGGAAGAAGCTGAAAAATGCCAGAGGATGAAGTACATACTCTAAAAACCTAAGAACTCAGAGAGGGAGCAATCAGTGGGATGGCAGGGTCAGAAAGTCCTCAGGGAGACTTTGAGTAGGACATGGAACTGGATACATCTATTAACTCTTACCTCTGTGCTTCCTCCACTCAGGAGCCACTGATGTAATGAAAGGAAAATTGAGGATTATGAGATGCCTTATGAATCAACACAGGATGATGAAATTATCTTGATATTGCCTTTTCTGTGTATTTATATTTGAATTATCTGAAAACTTATATTCCACGTGAGATACTTCTAAGATTTGGCTAATCACTATGACCCAATCCATGGCCATGATCGTAATGGAAAATAGGGCTTACTAGATAAAAATGCTTCTAGGATTACAGAGTTGGTGGCATTTAAGTTGAATGGCTCATAAATAAAAGTAATTCTGTATGTCAGTCTACTGTGTCATGCTTTGTTTTATACATATATATGTATATATAGATCTTATATATTTTTTGTCTACAAAAGATATATGTGCCCATTATAGAAAATTTGGAAACTGCAAACAATATAAAGAAATTAAAAAGCACTATAATATCTCTATTAATTGTTAAAATTGTGTTATATATTTTACACATCTTTATATATATTTTTTATTTTTATAGGTTATATGAGTATATATTTTATTTTAAAAGGATGCAAATCTTTTAATAAATTTAAACATAAAATTGGGATCTACTATCCATATTATTTGAAACTTGCTCCTTAAAAATCACTTATTAATATATTGTATATACTTTCCATGTCTTTATGTACCCCTTCACAACTTGGCTGCACAATATATTATTGTATGGACATACCATATTTTATTTAACATTTTCTCTATTGTTGGGCATTCAGGTTATTTTAAATTTTTTTCCTATTACACAAAGCTCATTGATGAGCTTTTTTTCACATCTTGGATTATTTCCTAGAAGCCTCTTACAAAAATTTTTTGTTTGTTTGTTTGTTTTTTTTGAGTTGGAGTCTCACTCGGTCGCCCAGACTGGAGTGCAGTGGCCGCTCCCGGTCACCGCAGCCTCGACCTGCTGGGCTCCGGCGATCCTTCCACCTCAGCCTTCCGAGTAGCTGGAATTATAGGCGCGCGCTACCACGCCTGGCTGATTTTTTGATTTATTGTAGAGATGAGGTCTCGCTGCCCAGGTGGGTCTCGAACCTGCGGGCTCTGGCAATCCACTCACCTCAGCCTCCCAAAGGCGCGGGATTACAGGCTGAGCCACCGAGCCTGGCTAAAAATTTTTATGCTTCTATAATAACACAAATCCTGAAGTAGTCACTGCTGGTTATATTTCCCAGAGATAAACAAGATACTAGGTGTAAATAATCTCTACTCATGTGAGTGTTTTACACTAAGACTGACAATCCAAAATTGTGTATTTAAAGTACTTGGTTTTAAAGTATTATTACTTTCCTTTACATTGTAAGATTTGTTCACAGATTAGGAATTAGAAAGGAAACAACAAAAAAATTCTCCTGGAACTAACTAGTAGCTATAGCAGGGTTGCAAGATATAAGGTTAATATACAAAAGTTAATCACTTTCTTATATATCAGCAGAGAATAAGTGGAATTTGAAACTAAAAACACAATACTATTTAAATTAGTACCCCAAAATGAAATACACAGGTATAAATCTAATAAAACATGTACAGGATCTATGTAAGGAAAACTACAAAAACCTGATGAAAGAAATCAAGGAAGATGCAAATAAATGGAGAGGTAGATAGAATCTTTCATGGATAGAAAGATTCAATATTGTCAAGACGCCAGTTCTTCCCAACATGATTTGTAGATTAAACGTAATCTCAATCAAGATCCCAGTAGGTTATTTTATGGCAATTGTCAAACTAATTCTAAAGTTTATATGAAGATTTAAAAGACCCAGAATAGCCAACACAATATTGAAAAAGAACAAAGTTGTAAAACTGATATTTCCTGACTTCAAGACTTACCACAAAGCTCCAGTAATTAGGACAGTAAAGTATTGGTGAAAAGATAGACAAACAAATCAATGGAACATAGTAAAGAGCCCAGAAACAAACCCACATAAATATAGCCAACTAATTGTTGACAAAGAAGCAAAGGCAATATTATGGAGAAAAGATAACTCTTTTCAACAAGTGCTGGTGGAACAACTGAACATCCAATGCAAAAGCTAAATCTAGACAGACTTTACACATGTCACAAAAATTAACTCAAAATGAATCACAGGCCTAAATATAAAACACAAAACTATAAAACTCCTAGAAGACAACATAGGAGGAAATCTAGATAGCCTTGGGTTTGGTGAGTTTTAGGTACAGCACCAAAAGCATGCATGGCCCATGAATGAAATAACTGATAAACTAGACTTCATTAAAATAAAACATGTCAGCTCTGCAAAAGACGTTGTCAAGAGAATGAAAAGACAAGCCACAGACTGAGAGAAAATGTGTAAAAAGAGATGTTTGATAAAGGATTGTTATCCAAAATACACAAAGAACGCTTAAAACTCAAGGAAAAGAATACGATCTAATTAAAAAATGGGCCAAAGACCTTAACAATCCTCTCACCAACAAAGATATAAAGAATGCAAATGATTAGCCAGGTGTGGTAGCACACGCCTGTAGTTCCAGCTACTTGGAAGACTGAGGTGGAAGGATGGCCAGAGCCCAGCAGATTGACACTGGGGTGGCCGTAAGCGTGCCATTACACTCCAGTCTGGGTGATGGAATGAGACTCCAACTAAAAAAAAAAAAAAAAAAAAAAAGCAGAAAAAAAGCAGAAGGCAAACAAGCATATGAGAAGATGCTGTACATCACATGCCATCCAGGAAGTTCAAATCCATAACTATGACCATATCAGATCAAAAGCTGGTGAGGATATGGAACAACAAGAATTCTCATTTATTGCTAGTAGGAATATAAAACGGTATAGCCATTTAGGAAGATGATTTGACAGTTTCTTACAAAGTTAAACTTACTCTTCTGTATGATCCAGAAATCATGCTCCTTAGTATGTACTCGATCTGAAAATGTCCACATAAAAACTTGCACACATATGTTTATAATTGGTTTATTCATAATGGCCAAAGCTTGGGAGCAACCAAGATGTCCTTCGTCAGGTAAATGGATAAATAAACCATGGTGTATCCAGACAATGAAATATTATTCACTGCTAGAAAGAAATGTGCTATCCATCATGAAAAGACATAGAGGAAATGCAAATACAAATTAGTAAGCGAAAGAAGCCACTATGGAAAGGCTACATTCTACTTGATTGCAGCTACATGCCATGCTGGGAAGGGCAAAACTATGGAGACAGCAGAATGATCAGTGGTTGCTAGAGGTTGGGGTGGAGGAGGAAGAGATAAATAGGCAGAGATGGATGATTTTTAGGGCAATGAAACTACTCTGTATGATACTATAATGTAGACACATGCTATTATATATTTGTCCAGATCCACAGAATGTACAACACCAAGAGTGAGCCCTAATGTAAACTATGAACTTTGGGCAGTACCAATGTATCCATGTAGACGGATCAATTGCAAGAAATGTGTCATCCTGGTGGGGTATGCTGAATATAATGAGAAATTGCATATGTGTGGGCAGAGGGTACACGAGAAACAGTCTGCTCAATTTTGCTGTGGACTTCAAACTGTTCTAAAAATAAAGTACATTTTTTAAAAGATGGATTTAGCACCAATAGATGTATATAAAATAGTTGGAATTTTTGTTGTTGCTGTTCAAACCAGTCACATATGAAGGACTAGTTTTCTGTGGTTGTGTTTATTTTCTTGACATAGAACTTTTCAGAAACAGAGTCATAGAAGAAGATGGAACTTGTTTAACCAAGACAAGTCAAGTTAAATAAGTAAGTATTCTTCATGGGCTATTTCTAAGTGCCTGCCACCATCTTTCTAGAAATTTTGCAGAAACATGGTCCAAAGGATCTCATTGATAGGAAAAAGTATTCCATTGTTTCCAGACTGATAAAAGGCTACATTAACCACATAGAACTGTTGGTTAAAAAGAGGTCTCCCAGGTGTCTTTTTCAAATGTAGGCCTATGTGTGGAAACCTGAACATTTCAACAAAATGACCAAGATAATAAGGACATAACAGAAATTGGCACAAAGTAAAAAAGGCAAATTGCTTCACATGAACACAGACTACCTACTGAGATTCTTCTGCTTGAAAAGTCTGATTGATAAGGGTGACTGAATTGCAGAACACTCTCATTTAGAGATAACTCTTGTACCTTCAGCTGGTTTTCCTAAACTTTGATCATTAGACTATCACCTTCATGATTGTGTCCTGTTCTTGTACTGTCTTTATTGTGACTATTTTTCTTGCAACAGACTCATAATTTATTTGAATAAATTTAGCCTCATTCTAAGAGATGACATCTGTGAAATCACAGGATTATATGCTGATTATATATTTTTACATATGCATAAATGTTAAAACTAAAAAACAATATGAGTGTAATGCCAAACACGGTCTTTCACATTACCATGGGTATACATGACACACCCGAGGAAGTACTCTGGCTTAAGGAAAACTCTTTTTTGGTCAAATACAGAAAATATGTCTGTCTACAATCAAGAGTAAACATTTGAGGCTTGTTTTTCTGAACAGTCACATGGGTTGCCAATTAAGCCAGATTTGAAGATATTTGAGTAAATGTCTAGAGGCTGATCTACAACAGGCTGTTCAGTTAGGGGTTTTAGACACTAACTTGACTTTCTGATGTCATGACCCATTAAAACTGTGCTTTGCGTGGTATAATCTGGGCACCAGCTGAATATTGGTTCATGTGGATTTTTGTTCCAACCCAGCATTGAATTGTTTGTCCCTGGGCTCCTTAAGCAACTTTCACTTCACTAACTAGCCGAACTGACTACTGTCCACTCCCCTTGGAAGCCCTGTTGACTGACGCCTACTGTACTCCAAGTGGTCCCAGATAATAAACTATACCCCTGGGCACCTGAGCAGTCTTGGTCCCATCCATTGAGTTGTATACCTCCTAGGAAACCCTTGTGTTTGTCCCCAAGTCTCTTTATGGAAGTTATTCTTGTTAACAAAATTCGTGGCTCAACTAAATAAAATACAAACTGGGGATAAATATATATTTATATATATTTATATACATGCACATATATATATGTGCATATACAAAAGAGTAGTTTCTATGACAGCTAAACTAACTTGATGAAAATACTCAGGTGAGTCCCTAAAAGTTGCCATGTAGATAGACAGCTATAGCTGGAGGATTCTGTACTCATGGCCTCTCAGGTGCCCTAAAATCCCCCTTTACTTCAAACAAATGGGAACTGGAAACTGCAGACAAGCAACATGGAAGCAGTTCATGCAATAAGACAATGTGAAACTCTAAGCAGGTCACTCAGAGAAATGGCTTCATCCTACATCAAGGGATTGGTGAGTGAATGTATATATGTTGTTTTAAGCCAAAATGTTTAAAGTACATGTTATTTTTATTTTTTATCCTTTTTTTTAAATAGTAGAGCCAGGGTCTCACTAAGTTGCTCAGGCTGGTCTTTGACTCCTAGCCTCAAGTGCTCTTCCCACCTTGGCTTCCCAAAGTGCAGGGATTACAGGTGTGAGACATTGTGCCCAACATGTACATGTTATTTTTAAAAATGTGCTCCTGCTTTAGCCAACTTTTATAATTAACCGACTAACTACTGGTTCATTAGAGGTTTCCTTTAGGCATATATAAAAGCTGTTTTCACTAAAAATTGCTGGGCCTGAAATATCGTTAGCTCTATGTGTCTTGGCCTTAGCCTGTCTCATGGAATGTGAGATCCTCAAGGACAGAGACTGCATCTCAGCCTTGTTTGCTGATTGCACAGAGCATAACGCCTTGTAACTCCTGGTTAGTGTTCTTGGAACTGAACTACATTGCCTTTGTTCACATAAACTTGGATTTCTCCAAGTTAACCATAATTCCCACCTTGATCCTAAGTTATTTTTCCTTTTACCAAATAACTCAGTGTATTTGGGAGAGGAAATCCCTTTCATTGAACTGTTCTTTCTGCTGGGATTGGCCTGTCAGAGTAAAGTAGAAGAGGGGACTTCTGGCAGCCTGAGCATGACTGAGGTATGACTTAGCCAATCAAGTACTTCATACTAGAATATTTCACAAATGCTATAGGATAGTGAAGTAATTCATCATGTATATTTAAAGTTGAATTTACCGATATTTTATGGTATTAGATACTATTTCTATTAACATTTTATGCTGAAATTACAGAATGATTCGTGAGTACTGAATTTTTGATTGCTTTTACACTTGCTGGGACACTATTAAACTTGATTTACGTTAATAGCACTGTAAGAAGATATTAACAATGAATTTCCAAAAGCACTTAGCATCTCATAATTGGAGTTAAATGACAAAAAAAATGAGGAGATAATAAAGTAAAGAGAGAAAAGGAGAGAGAAAGTTTTGACAATATTCTTTTTAACCTGTGTTTCTTAATAAGATTTTTGCAGGATTGTTTCAGGTTAGGAAAGAATCAAATCTCCGATCAGGAGAGATGATGCTGATTTATTAAAGGAGTTTTATAATATGGAATGGAGACCCAGCTCCAGGTAGAACATAGAACTTACTACTTATAGGAGAGAAATTTTTTGATTTTCAGAGTAGGGAGGAAACTTCAATTACCACCTTTTTCTTCCTTCCGTGGTGACTAGAGATAATCTAATTTTTTTTAAAGGAATTGATTTAGTCATAGCTGCTGGATTATAGAGAGAGACATTTAAAACAAAGACATCAAAGCTGAACCAATAACGATAACAACAATTATTATAGCACATTTTAGTGAGCCCTCATTATGTGTTGGCTGTATGAGAAGCAATTTACATATATAAGCTCATTTAATCTTCACAATATCCCTATGCATTAGGTACTCTTATCATTTCCATTTTAAAGCTGAGGAAAGTGAGAAATGGAGAAGGTGAGTGATTTTGGCAAGCAGTGGTATCAAGATTTGAACACAGGTACTTAGCCACTGTGCTTTCTAGAGCATGACAACTAAGTTATCAGGAATCTAGTTAATGACTTTCATGGGCTATGTGTGCTTTGGCCTACAAGGGTCCCTTTCTCCCTAAAACATTATGAAATCTCATATTTTATGACTGTGTTGGTATAAAGATGAATAGTAGTAATATTAAGAATAATATTGATATTATATGTTAAAACATTTTCTTTGACCCAAAAGCTTACTTTTTAAATGACTTTAAAAGAAATTAAAACACTTTCATGGGCCCCTAAAAGTGTTGTGGGTCCAAGGTACTGAGTCTACTGTACCTGGTGGAGAACTCAGCCCTGGTTAGCATCACAGACAAAGACAAGACCAAAACCTGGGATCGGGTAGTCTCATTTCTGATTACAATGGGATCCAGAAAACTATGGTGATAGAATAAGTAGAAATAACATGAGAAAAGAAACCAGGTGATTTCCATCTCCCTTGTGTTTCTAGAAGACATCGTGGCTTGGATCCTTGCCTATTCTTTTAGGATTATAACTCTAGAGTAATGTGGTCTTTATGGATTTTACCCCAATATACTTCTTTTTACTTAAAAAATGAAACTTTGATTAGAGATGGTCAGTGATGTCAGAGACAGGATCTGCTGTTCAGTTAGGATTCTGACCTGGGCTACTGTTTGGGAAGTAATTTTCTAGAAACACAGAGAAAATCCAACCAAGCCCCCCTGTTCTCCCTGCTCATAGCAATAAAAACTGGGGTTTATGTCTTAGACAGAAATGATATTTATCTACTAAAATCTTTTCCCAACCCAGTGATGCTTAACCCATTTTCTTTGGAGCTAAAGAACTAGAGGTCACTCTGAGAAGGAGTTGAATCTCAAGTTTTGGCCTAGACTTGACTATATTTTGAATTAAAGAAATGAGGAAAAAAATCTATTTTTAGTTTTCAGTTTGCTACTCAGTCCCCAATCTGGATACAGGAGAAGCTCAAACCTTATAACAACAAGACCATTTTAGGATTAATATGTTTTGATTTATGATAAAAATAATCTCAAGTAATCTCTGGTTGAATTGGATCACTTGCATGAAAGTCTCTCAGTGGCAGATATAACAGACTTAATGAGATTTACATGTAGACATTATCCAAAATTCCTCTTTTAAAGGCATGACTTAAAAAGGAATAGGAATGTATACTTTTAATAAGGAAGGAAAATGCTCCAAAAATCCAAGATAAAATATTTTCCTTGTAATTTTTTTTTTTTGGAGTTGGGGGGGGTCTCTCACTCTGTCACCCAGGCTGGAGTGCAGTGGCACAATCACGGCTCACCACAACTTCCAACTCCTGGGCTCAGATGATTCTTTAGCTGGTACTACAGGCATATGACACCACACCCAGCTAATTAAAAAAATTTTTTTTTTGTAGAAATGAGGTCTCGCTATGTTGTCTAGACTGGTCTAGAGTTCCTGGGTTCAAGCAATCCTCCCACCTTGGCCTCCCAATATTCTGAGATTACAGGCGTGAATTACTGTGCCAAGTTTTTCCTTGTAATTTTTAACTCATTTACAACCATGTGATTTTACCGACTGACTTCTTTAGATCACAAGACTCTTTTAAACCAGAGGACAGATAACCAAGCATACAGCATTTATAGACATCATTTGGGAATTGAGCATTATTTCCCCTAAAAATGATCGAAAATGTGAGTCTGGGATTCTGTTAAGATCAGAGCTAACAAAAGGCACAAAGTAAAAAGGGCTTGGTAACTGAGAAGCAAATGATAGATGATTGAATGGATAGACACATGAATAGATTAATGAATAGATAGAAAAACAGATAGATGGATAATACAGACGAATGAATTAATAGAGACACAAATGGATAGACAAGTAGATGACAGATATTAGAGAGATATTCATAGATCAATACATGGTTAGAAAATGGATAGTGAAATGCACATGGATGAATAGATGACTGGGAAGCAGAATAAATAGTTGATATATAAATGAACATAGCTAGATAAATGGATAGAAGCTGGAGATTGATGAATGTAAGTGTAAATTTAGAATGAAATTGTAGACAGATGCAAGGGTACAACAATATCACGACAGTACCCAACTGAAATGGAATACCAATGAAGATAATGACATTTCTCTTCAAGAAGCTATTTTGAATGGTTTAACTCTTTTGGGGGTGTATGGGCTGGAGGCAGGACATTAGTCAGTCTCTAAGAGCCCTGAAGTTTCACAATAAGTGTCTCAATGGTATTAAAAAAATGCACAAGTGTGCCATGATCGGGCCACTTCTGTATGCTTCGTAATGCTCAATTCTGGCCCATCTGGCTTCTTTGACATACATTAGAACAATGCACAGATGCAGGAAGCGGAGGATGAAAGTGGCTTCACTGGGCAGGCTTCACGCATCCTTGATGATACACAAAAGTCACCCTTTTTGCCTCTTCTTAATTCTGATATTCCTATGTCCCTTTGCTAGTGGAACTACTTGGGGAGGCCTGGTGCTGCAATTAATCCATGTCACAGGAAGATGTAGTATCGGCAGAATTTATGAGTGGGTTTGAGCTGCTGTGATGAGTAGGGGCACCTCAGCCTGTGTGATATAAATTCCTCTGCTAATTGGATTGCTGGAGCTAATCAGAAGCCAGAAAGGGAATAAAAAAAATCAGTGTTCCTGCTGCCGCTGCTGCAGCTGGCTGATAAAGCGGACAGCGCCTTTCAGGACAGGGGGCGTTGGAATTGAATCCTCATGTGGAGGTCTCACTCTAGATGGCTATCTCAAAGGTGACACATCCTTTCTGCCACCAGGCCAGGAGGAGATAGATATAGGGCCATGGGAGGAAGGGTGGAATGATCCCAAAGAGATTTTATAACCACATTACAAAAACAGAGTGAGTGTGGAGAGATGAAAGGCGTGGAGACCACGACGGGGACAGGGGAACAACCACCCAATGGCCTGAAAGAGCTGGAAGGCGTTTCAGAAATGAGGTACCACTCCCCGGACACGTGAGTGTGCCCGCCATCACTGTGGGACTTCGGGAGTCCGAGGCCTGGTCTCCATAGCCAAGCAGAGCATGCGGGAGAAAGCCATTCATAGCTTGTCGTTTAGCTTAACACACTCTTATGTTCTCTTTCCTGAAGATGAGAGAGCCAAGGGGAGGACACATTCCAAACTAGGGCAGGCGCAATTCAGGGAGCTTAGCTAACCGCTCAGATTGTAGGGCAGGTGAGGGGAAAAGACCAGATCTGAAACCTCTCACCTCATGGAAAACCATCGGGACACAGCGGCATCTGCGCTGCACTGTCTCTGTCTACGTTTTGAGAAGGGGGTGATAAAGCAAGTTTGTGTTCATTGTCCTGCAAACCTGTCCTGCCAAGGATCAATAATAGTCTACCCCAGCGGAGAACGTGAAACGCATCCAGCCAGGACACACTGGGATTAGGTGCTGGTGGTCCTTGTCCCTACTTTGCTTGTCTAAGTCTACACCACTCCTCCAAGAGGCAAATGCACCCCTAATATTTGGCTTCACCAAGCTGAGTGCCCTTCAGTTCTCGTTAAATGCCACTCTTTGTGTCTCCCGTATTCTTTTCTCTCTGCGATTACCACTTTGCCCGCATTTCTTCTGGAGCCCTCTCCATAGGCTCCAAAGCTCTGCCTCGGAGGTAAATCCTTAGCCTCGATGAGTAGGCAGCAAGCCCCTCTTGCACACAACAAAGACTTCTATTTTTTTTCCCCCCCTATCTTTTGGGCGACACGATAAAAAATAACCCTGTATTTATGCAAATTGCAAAGTAGCGTGTGATAATGAAAACAAAACAGTGCTGGCCCGCAGCCAAGACATGGCGCTGACGGGAGCTCCCGACCATTTGGCTCTTGATTCTTCGGGGAAGGCAGCTGTAGAGAAATGAGAATACAGAACCCCCTCCTCACACGCGCACGCCCCGGTTCGCACGCATTCCGGTACCCGTCACCTCGGAGCCAGCAAGACTTGGGATCCAAATGCGGTTCTGCCTCTTCCCCCGCCGTGGAGCTCTGCAGTGTCGTCCCCCACGAGCCTCCCTGCCCCCTGCTCCTGATTCCCTTTCAGGAATTTACAAACATTTTCCCCAGATCAATATCCGTATTGATTATTCATTGTGAGTGAGTCGTGTGTCTTTGGTGATCCAGCTTGCAGAGGTAGCAGCCAAAGGCTGCTGCAGGAAAAAAAAAAAAAAAAAAAAAAAATAACAGAAGGCGAGAGGGACCCAGCTCTTGCTGGGTCTGCGGCTGTCGGCAACACAGAAGGGAAGAAGAAAAGAGAAAAGCGCATCCAAACGAAGGCATGGACAAGGGTGGAAGAGAGAGCAGGAGCAATAGCAAGAAAAATGGAATGATGGCCGGACATCTGGTGGCAGGGATCTCCATGGCTTGGAGGAAACCCCCATCTTGGGTCTGCTGTTACGTGCAAGATGCAGTGGACATTCTCAGCCCTGGGAGTGAAAAGTGACTCACAGTTTTGGTATCTCCTACGTAAGAGCTTTGGGGGGATTCCTTGGCTTGCTGACAGGCAAGGAAGACAGCAGCCGCAGTGAGGTAAAACCCGACTCCTTCCAACTGCCTTACGGAGGATACACAGTCGTTTGGTTTGACTTGAACAGCTTGCCGCTCTCCGATGGCACGCGGAGGGAGAATAATTAAAAAGGCCAGCATCACTTACTAAGTGAGTAAACACAAAGCCTTTCCAATCGTGCTCTCCAGCTAATGAGAAGCTGTAATTTCTTATACTTCAAGGCAAAACAAGACAGTGATGGGCTCAGTGGAGGGTGTGTTTGTGTGGATATAGGGGTGGAGGGTAGTGGTGGTGGTAGAGATAAATCGACTAATTGTTGGCAATGTTTAAAAAAGGGATTACTGGAAAAGACAGTGAAATGATGACAGGAAAACATCTTGGATCAGAGCCAAAAAAAAAATCGAGGCAAATCAACTCTGCAGCCTGGAGAAAACACCCGTCCCTCCGATGGGAGGCTCCGATAGGATTGCCTGGTGTTCCTCAGCCGAATGTGGAATATTGTGTGGCCACAAGGGGACAGGACCAGGGACCACCAGAGCACCAGAGGAAAGAGTCATGGCATGCCAGGGTTCACAGTTATGTCCTACATTTACCAAAAAAAATAGATCTATATGAAACCAAAAAGCAGACCAAATCATGCCAAAACAATAAAAACCAACCTGTGTCCTTTCCTTTTAATGGGAGGTATCTGCTCGCTCACAATTGCTTCAGCCTATTAAAAGCAACCCCCAAATGTGCCTTCTGACAGTAGGAGCTGCTGATTCTCTGTTTGTCTCCAGAAATCTGCTGCAAGGTTTCAGAAATGTGCTGGGAACAGGAGTTTGAGGAAATTCACTTTTCCATTGGCTGGGCTTCTGGCAAACGTGCCAGGCGAGATCGTCTTTGCCACTTGGACCGTCATGGGGGAGCCAGCCTGGGATTCCTCTTCTGTTGTCACCTAGTTGTGGCTTGGTGAGTCCAAAACCAACCATGAATAGGACTCTTTTAATACCGTGTCCCAAACATACATGACAAAGTGGAGACCCTAAGTAATAAAACGAGCTGGGATTTCTTTCCTCTGGGCGTCCAGTTAACTGGGTTGTGTGGTTCTCTTTCACATGAGTGGAGTTGGGGCTTTTTTAGGATTTCTGAGACCGGAAGGTCAATATTGTATGATAGCCTGCTTCTAATTGGGGTTTTAATCTTCACATTGCTTTCTTATTTTAGGACTCCCCACTAACATTTCAAGTTTCCCAAGCAGGAGAAATAGCCCTCAGAAGCAAGCCTTGGAGACCCAAAGAAGGAGGAATTGTCAGCTGCAGATGACTCGGGCACCTTCCATTGCATGTGCTTGGCATTCAGAGAACTGTGTCTGTTGTGTTTGTGTGTGCCTGTGATGGCATCATTTGGAACGTGTGCTTGCAAGTGTTTATCTGTGTGTCTCTCCGAGAGGAAGGGAGAGAGAGCGAAGTGGGAGTAGACGGAATGTTTGGGTATTTATGTAATTCATGCAGAGAATGTTCAGTGCTGTAAAGCAGACAGCCACCCATCCCTGGACTCTGCGGCTCTGGAGGGCCTGTACAGACCTGATCTGAATGTTAAATGCAGGAGACGAAATTAGCATACTAACCAAGGATGTCAACCCCTCCTGCAATCAGTAAATGGCCGTCTCCTCTCTCTAAAGCCGGCAAAGCCATGCGTGCCAGCCACTTAACTATGTCCTCTGTCAGGTCCTTTTTTGTGTTTGTTTTTTTGTTTTTGTTTTGTGATAAAAGACTGGAAATTCATTAATGAGGAGGGAAGGAAAGGCTTCAAGGGGGCTGTAATGAAAACAAATGATCCTCTTTAAACCTCATGACGGCCAAAGCCGGGCGGGCGGGCTGCTTTCTGTTCTGGGGCTGGGGAATAGGAAATTCCACAGACAACAGACCACTTGACGAGAGCCAAAGAATGCATTGCTTGGGAATATTTCTTCTGTGTGGCACACACCAGTCATGAGCGGTATGTCTGTGTTAATAATACTTAGAATAAGCTTTATCTTCCTAACTCTGCAGGAGAAGTGTGGTCTACCAGATGTCTTTCCCTTCAGCCAAAAGTTATCAAGGTTTCTTGACCCTGTGAGAGTAAGAAGAGCCTTCTGAACTCTTTTGGCCAACTGCCTCCACTGTTGAAGTAATACATATTTTTTCTTTGGGCTATGCATTAGGCCTTGTCAGAGTTAGTAGTTGCACTTATTTCATCTCTATCAGACAAAGAAGCACACAAAGGAAAATACTGACTTCTACTTCCAGAGAACCCCATTCTAAGGTAGACAGAATGCTGTCTAAGAGCTGAAGAACAGGCACATCAACCTAAGTATTTGAACTGGGCAAAGTTTACTTTCTTTTCCTTTATTTTAACCACTCTAACCTCAGAAACAAGCTTCTTCTCTCCCATTGTACTTTACTGGTTTGGCTTTAAACCAGGGGTCATACACTCTGAAATTTCCAGTGACCTGTGGATACCAGCCTGAGGGGGCAACAAGGAAGAGTGGAGCTTGGGGGGAAATGGAATGTGGTCTTTGGGGAAAATAAAAGCCCTGCCTTATATTGCTTGATCTTGATCTTCCAATGTTCCAGGAGATAGTAGAGATTAATATATTTTTACTGGTTATTTTAAAAAAACAATCTATGGGTTAAGTAAAACATATTTGCAAAGAAAGTCTTGCTCCATAACCTGTTTGCAATTTTTGCTTTTATTTTATTTTGTATTAATTAAAAATATAGATATTAGTGACAGCATGGCAAACAGCAAGGGAGCATGTGTTTTGTTGGAATAGGAAGAAATGCTAATTTAAAACAATAAAGAGAGGAAGGAAATGGTTGTCTATGGGTCCACTTGCTCTGTGGCCGCTGTCAGTCTAACAGGCATGGTATACCACCATCTTTTTTCAAGAGAGTGATCACAAAGGTTTCTTTCCCAAAGGGTCATAACTGGGAAGATTAAATACCTAGAAAGAAATGTATTCACATATTTTTTCATGGTTAACTCCACCCATTTTAAAAATAATTAGTGATTGGTGGTATTTTCACTTTTTTTCTTTTTAATTTTTAAAAAGTTTCTTCTAATCCATCCATAGAACTCTCCATCTCAAGTGGGCGAGAAAGAAAGATAGAAGTCCCCAGAAGAACGAGATCCTGCCTGTAGTTTAGAAGAAAGTTTTCCCACAGCGCCTGATAGCTTCAACAGGAAAGGGCACTTCAGCGAATGGCAAAGGCCGTGAGAAGGCCCCTCTTCTCACACAATGACATCTCACAGTTGCACAGGGCTTTCCAATTCTCACTACAACCAGTGACACAGGTGAGATAGGTAGTGTTTAGCTTACTTTACAGATGAGGATACTCAGGCTCACAGAAGGAGAACTTGCCCAAGGTTGAAAAGCGAATAAGAGGCAGTCACAGGTCCTCTGGGTCTTAATCTGGTGCCATTTTATTATTCTTCCTAGGTTCTCATCACAAGCATCATCCTCAGAAACCCTGACCCAAGGCTTCCTTGAGTCTTGCTCCTCTCTCACTTCCCCTCACTTCCTCACTGCGAGGTTTTTATCCTGGAGCCTGGTGTTTGGGGAAGTAAAAGCCCTGGTTGCCCCATTTTCCAGTGGTCACGCAATATGTCAAACTGGACATATTTTATATTTAAACAGATCTCTTATACTTCTTGGAACACTGGAAGATTGGGCAACACAAGGCAGGGCTTTTATTTCCCCAAACACCAGTTAATCATCTTTGTAGTCACAGGCAATTTGAAAATGCTCCCTGTATCCCACCAGCAGTGAACAACCACTGCTAAGTTCCATGTTTCGATGGCAGAAACCCACCTTAACTTTCCATTCCCCTCTATATGCTCTTATCTCCTGCCTTCCTAGGAAAGTCAAGTTTACCCACAAACTGTTTTTACTTCTTCTTCACCCCCTTTGCATCTCAACCTAGGGCAATGTGCATTCATTACTACCTCCCTATTAAACTGCTCCAGGTCATTAACAACCAATTACATTATGTTTCCTTCCTTGCATCACTGGACTCTATGACCACTCTCTTCTCCATGAAACTCTTCTTCTCTGTCATATCTGACATTATCCTATTCCGCCTTCATTTCTGGCTACTTCCTCTCAGACTTTCATTTCAGGCTTATCATATCATCCTTGTTGACCCCTTAAATATTAGTGTTTCTGAAGAGGATTTCTGGGGCTTTCGTCCATTCTCAACTGTACACACTTTGCTTTAAGTAATATAAGCACATGGCTCCAATGGTCATCTACAAACTGATTAAATTACCACCTCCATCCCAAACCACTCTCTTGAACTCAGCTCCAGCCATGTGACTACCTGCTGCCATCTCCTTGGGATGGCCCATGGGACCTCCAATTCAGCACACCCCAATCATCCCCAAACTTGCATCCCTCTTCCCTCTGCCAACTGCTCTTCAAATCCCTCCAATACTACTTGCGTAATCCCTCTCCACCCTCTGTCTTTTACCACATTCCTGCTGCTCCTCTCTTGGTTTACTTCCCTGTAAACCCTGTAAACCAACAGCCTAACTATTTTCTCCATCCTCAGGCGTGCCTGGTCCAAATGGATTCACTGTACTGTCCTACTTCTCATTGATCTATAGAAAGGGCTAATATGATTATTTTGCTCACCTCTGTGAGACCCTTCAGAGGATGCCAACTTCCTACTTAGCTTCAAGGCTGCTCATGGTCTGGGTGCTGCCTTCTCTCCTGTAACTCTTCCACGTCCCACTCTATGCTCTAGAATGTCCCATAACTCTTTCATGCTTCTAGGGTTTCATATGATGTTCCCACTTCCTGGAATGTTCAACTCTTCTTGCTTCATTTGGCCAACTCCTCCTCTTTCAAGACTATTCCAGCAAGAAGCAAATAATCTACCCCCCACCACCCCAAAGCCTCCCATGGGTTATGTGCTGCTACAAGTTCCCATCCCTACTTCCCTCTTTCATATCATTTACTCCACTTTACAATGACCAAGTTTTCCCATTTGACCAGAGGCAGAGACTGTGCCTTTTATCCCTGTGTTCCCAGCACTCAGCACAGGACCTGACATAAATTGGGTGCTTAATAAATTAATATTACTATTTTTATTCTGAGTAACATAAATACTATTTTTCCAGCTGTAAGATTACAGGCCTCAAAAATAATCAAGTTGAGGGAAATACAGCAACCATTTCCCATAGAGAAAAAAGGATTTCCTATTGTGCAATTCTCACCTACATCAGTTTTTTGACTTCTGTCAGGCGAGAGACAAGCACTAGGGTGGTCTTTAGGTGTTTGCTGATGTGGTAGAAACTTTGGAGTTAATTAGAAGCTCTGGCTAAAGCTGAACTTCCTTTGCAGAGTTCCTGGGAGGAAACACTAAATTAACAGTTCAAGGTTACTATTAGAAAAATGGCCTGTTTCTCTTAGGTTATGCCTCTGAGAGCTTGTTCTTCTCCCTGCTATTTCTAAGATGTTTCCACTTTCCTTTTGACCCAGGTACCTTTGCCACCCTGAGCCTCGTCATTTCAACAAAGGTGAAAGCTCTTAAGGTCAGGGACTGCTTCTTTGCCTATCTTCCAGCAGCAGTGAATTCTGGGGCACTCAATTAGTATGTGGTTCAATTGAATAGTGAGAAAATCTGCTCATGATAGGATGGGCAATAAGGATGGTTTTGTAAGTTCCCATTTTCTATGAAGCAGAAAATGGCATGAGATCAGTAGCACCATACCTTCTGGGAGGCTCCAAGACATATGTCAAGACTATTGGGAATTAGTAATTTTGGAAATACATCTATTCTTGTTATTTGCAGTTATGTTCTATGAAGCCACCACAGACACCGGATTAGCGAATATGGAACCATTGCTCCTAGGGGAAATAGAGGATTAGGTTCCTCTAAGCCTCTGGTCACAACATTTTCGTCAACTGATCAATACACAGCTTTGCTTTATGTGTGTTTCTGTTCAAGGTCACCTTATAAAATATATACATTGTTACTTTATTTACATTGGCCAACAGCACTATAATGTATGCCTGAATGAAGCTTATGTAACACATATGCTTTCTTTGTAAGGTGCTTCACAGCCTTTACACTTAGGAACACTAGATAGTACTTTGGCACTATGCTTTCCTGGCATTTTGAACATCAAAATCACCAACTAAAAGCACAAAATGTGAAAAGCGTGGCACTGTGAAAATAACATTTGTTTACAGTATGAGAGATAAGACAAGAAGGCAGAGCCTTATTCAACCTCAGCTGGGAACATGCATGTTGTGTGACTCCATGTTTTCACCTCTCTGCTCATATCTTTGAAAAACCATGAAAATGCTGCAAGTATTGATTTTGGAGTTACAATGAAATTTCAGTGAGTAGGTGAATTTGCAAATGCAGAGTCTATGAATAATGAGGATAAACTATGAATAATGAGGTAATATATACTAACATAATATATTGATAGAGTAGGGCTTCTGCTTATTTTCAAATAGAGCAGAGGGTAACTTTGCTCACAGGACAATTCTGACTTTGAAGTCCATTCTTTCATTTGTACAAATTGTCCACTTTCTGGCAAAAGATTACCTTTACTTTCTGAGAACTCTTTACATAGCTAAAGATAGCCACTCACTAGAAGCTATCTGATTGTTGGGGTGGATAGTGCATTTTTCTCCAAGAAAGAAAACTGGCTTGCTGCCAAGAGAAGGCAAGACTGGACAATCAGCAAGACTCCACTGCAAGCTGAAGAAGCCTCCTGCTGGCAGCCCCATAGCATTTATGATTCAAAGGTGACCTTGGGAAAATCACAGATGACTCGTGTTAGGCATCTGGGCTCATATTCAGAGGATTATACACGATAATCTTGCAAAGTTGTTCTTTTGAGTGAAACCTTGCCCTTTTTAAATCACATCATCACTCATATTTCATATAGCAACTAACTGTTCAGAAACTCACTTTTGCCTTTGCTTATTGTGTTCCATCTTGTTGTAAAGAATGAATGCAGAACTCTAAAACATGGTGCTACCCTTTTCAGACAAACCCAAGGCACAGAGGCCCTTGTATTTCAGAAGCCAAGAAAGGGTTGATTAGGAGTTTAGAGTGGACAGAATGGGGAATCTTGGTAAGAGTCACATACTAAGAGTTATCAAGGGAGGCTTGGGACCTTCTGACTATGTCTCATTAGAAGTGTATTTGGAGTCACTTCCAGCAGAATTAGAATCTCTGCTCTATTATTTATTTGCACTATGATTTCAACAAAGTTGAGAGGCCTCTTTGAGAACTGTTCCCTTTTCCATTAAAGGGAACCATAATACCAACCTTTTGGAATGACTGTGAGGATTAAATGAGATATTCAAGGTCAAATGCTGAGCTCTGAGTCTAGCAGAAAATACTATGAAAATGGCAGTGGATAGTTGTTGCTTTTGTTAGAATTTTTTAGATTCTTAACTAGCTGTGACATGCCTAGTTATGGAAACTTTGAAGATTGGAGTTGAAGGATCTTATTTTACAGAGGAGAAAATGGGCTGAGTGGGATACAACTAGCGCAGCGTCATGTAGGTAGTTAGGGCAGGATCAAAAGGAGAAAAGTAAAGACCTGTGTGCCCAGATTTCCCTTCCAGATCCTCCTTCCACAACTCTTAACTGTCTGCCACCCCCAGGCCCCATTGCTCTGTGGGTTACTATCTTTGGCAGAAAGACTTGGTACTAATAGCATCAGCCAAGTAGAATTTTTTAGAGCAGGAACCATCCAGCATGATTTTTTTCCCATGTTTCTTGACTATACATATAAATAGCTATGAGCAGATAATATTCACAGCATATTAATGCAAGACAAAGCAAAAAAGGATCACAGAAACTACAGAAGGAAGACTCTTTTTAAAAGGGATCAATTATTCCTGCAGTTCTCTGTAGCAATTTGCAAGACGCTCCCTTGGAAAAGCCCACAGGGAAATGCCGCTGGATACATAAACCCCAAAGCTTATAACTGATCATGCA
This sequence comes from Carlito syrichta, assembly GCF_000164805.1. Lineage (NCBI taxonomy): Eukaryota > Metazoa > Chordata > Mammalia > Primates > Tarsiidae > Carlito > Carlito syrichta. The sequence goes on from NW_007017739.1 coordinate 485,620, forward strand.
ATAACGGGACAAGAGAGCTTTGCTGGACAAACTGGATGAGGCTGGCTAATTTCCACCAAGCCTGTCTTACTGAGTGGAGTACAGGCTTAATGTGGGCTGTTCCAAGGTGTCAGCAGCCTTGCTGTGAGGGTGAAGGTGTGGGGTGGGGTGTCACACAGAGCAGTCCTGGGGGAGCCCTTGTAGGAACTGGGCAGTGCCATGGAATAATGGATCATGAGGCATTCAGGCAAGACGCTATATCCAGAAAGACAGCAACAATTGCGAGACAAATCGTGATGTATTTAGTGAATCCTGACAGTGAAGCGGAGGTCAGAGGCTGGAGTGTGCGGTCCTATGGGAAGGAGTGTATTATGTGGAGTTCAGTTAAGGGAGCCGAATGCTCCATAGAGCAGTAGAAGCACCAAGGTTAGAGGTGGTGTCATAGCTCAGGCTGGACCCACCACTATTCAGCTGAATTGGGTTATACATGCGGGTATCAAGATTTGGAAGTGGTTGGGCAGACCTGGTGGGATGGGTGTACCCTCATCTGCTTCATTCCACGAGAGAGAAATCTTTGCTATCAATTGCTCATGCCTGAGCAAAGTCACTAACTCAGTGTCTTTTCTTAGTGGGTATTGGAAGGTCTGGGAGGCCATGGACAGGGCCTTTTATTTCTCCATGGCTGTGTCTTACTCACTCTCTATTCTTCACCCATTTTCTGTCCTCCTTCTCCTCAGACCTAATTGAACTGATGATCCACACAAGCTGATATAAGATGTAACTTCATCAGAAACTCCTCCTTGTGAAAGATCTGTAACTATATTTAATCTGCCAAGGTAATAGGTTTAAGTGAAACACAACTGACATCTCCAACCCACCAAGCTATTATATTTGCATTTTATATTGAACATGCCTGTAATATTCTCTTTGGTAGATGGAACTGACATTTCCGTATGATGGTAAATGCTAAATTGTGAATAGTCTTCATCCGGGTTTTGCTTCAGTGATTTCACTATCCTCTAGGCATAGAAAAATACCACAACAAATATACGTAAGTGTCCAAGTGTGCTTTTTGTACAATCTGTTTAGAGGCCTAATTTGGATTTAAGCAACATCTCACTTATCCAGAATCTAACTAGTCAGCCACTACTTTATTTATCTGGAAATAATAATAATAGTCCTCTAAGAAGTCAGAAAAATTGTCATTGAAGTGACATCATGGAAGTTCAGAGACCACAGAGAACATCTTAAGTGTTCATTCTCAAATGGAATGTGAGGACCCTTTCAAATACCAGGTTTGAATGGTCCACTGATGGCCAGGAGCCCTTGGGGACAATCAAACCATCCAAGTCTGCCCTCTTCTGAGAGAAAAAGTTGAGAAAGCAGGATATGAGCTCGTAGATCTTTTTTAGTGTGGGATTCTCAGGAAGGCTACCTTGGGTTGTCGGCCTCTACGGGATGGAAGGTGGCAGCATTGGTCCAATGAAAGTTGGTGCTTCAGGATCGAACATTCTTTTTGGTTTCCAGAGACTTCCTCTTATTTAATTGCTACTTCTTTAGAGGGTACATGAGAATATCTGAGTTGAGAAGTGGAAGACAAAGGGCTGAAGAAACTGAAAGAATTCCAGAAATGTTGCCTGCTTGTTATATCAGCAGAGCTTGAAAATTTAATATCAGCATCCACAGGGATTCCCATGACCTTGGGCCTGGATGGAGAGCCATGGGGGAGACTTGCTAATAGTATTTTTGAGTGGCAGATGAAAGCATATTCTAGAAAAGCATTCATTCTGAGGACAGGGTATGGTATACAGGCTTGACTCAAGAAGAAGGACATAGCAATCAAAGAGGTGAGCAGATTTGGGGCATAGCATGCCTTTGACTGTGAAGATGATCCTTTTCTCTCTCATCATCCAAGTCAAATCCTAGGACACAGGACTGGGTACTGGTGACAAGTGGAAGACTTGAGAACTACTTTCACACAAAGCTTTTTGAGGGATGGGACATGGGGGCCAGAAGGGCTTTGGAACCAGGGTAATTAATTTTGGCATGTAGCAGTTTTCAGTTGGTGGCAATACCAAGGGTGGAGACAGCAAAGGAGAACTGTGGGAATTTCAACCTGGAGCAGACATCTCTGCTCATGGCCATGTCAGCCCCAACTCCAGCAGACTCCCTTAGTGTCTGGCACAGTGACATGTGCTGTCACCAGCTTTGGCAGTAGGGAGAAGCTGGCAGACAGTGATGCCACCAGCTTGGGGAAGGTTTGGAGGCACTGCATTTTTCATGGACGGTACCCATGAGCCCCTCCAGCAGTCATGACAGTAGAAAGAAGAGACACATTGACTAATATGAATGCATGGCAGAGGACTTAGAGATCAGAGGGGGCTGAGAAGACTGGTGTGAGCACATGTGACATCCTCTGCCCCGGATTTTTCTTCAGAGTACCTGGGGAAGATATTGAGTGAGAATGGAGTTTCCACAGATGCAGGTGGAGGTCAATGTTAATGACATTAGCAGGATCCAGCTCTACACTATTGGGACCTGGAGGAATTGGTGATTTCAGCAACCTATTCTTGGAAACCAGTGAAGAAAGGGTAACTGTCAGGAGCAAGGCACTGTGGATGGTCAAACCCTACTCAATGGGCAGAATAACTGACCTAGAAGCTTCTGTCTCCATTTCCCCCATAGTTCATAGCAGTTGCCACATTGTCCTCTGATTGTTGATTTACTCATCTGTCTCCTCTTGCAACTAAAACCTCCTTGAGGAAAGGGATTATATTTTACTCATCAACATACACCCCTTCTCAACATGGTATCAGGCAAACAGCAGACACTCAGCCCAGATGTGTAGGGTGAACAGATAAATAGATGCATAAAACAAGAGAAGTCACAATGAGATGTTCTCAAATGACACGAGGTTATGTAACTAAATGAGGATGTGTCCAAGGTCATTGCCCGGAAGGAAGCAGAGACCTGTTCAGAGGTCTACAGAGACTGAGGGGGGATAGGAGGAATCTGTACTCTTCAGAGCTGACCACTACCTGGGTCCTTTCAAAATCCCTGGAACCTCACCAGATTGTCGCCTGTAGTGATGATCTAGGTGTTCCTGAGGTGGGCAGAGAGGGTGGCAGGGTCATGCCTCAACTACTTTAAGCTTTTGGTAATTGAAGAAGTAAAAGGCAAGAATAAGAGTCTTAGAGGGTGAGAAGAGATAGAAGATGAATTTGTCTTTGTAGGACCGTGGACTTGAAGAGAGTTGGATATTTGAACTTGGACCATGATTGGATATACTTCAGCAGGGTGTGGGCCTCAGGCAGCAGTGAGATGGCAGAGACTGCATCACAGCACAGAGGTGATTCCTCTGTCTCCTTCTCCTAGGATGTGGCAAGAAAGTCCACCCCTGTGAGCAGTCCAAGAGTCTCAGTCAAGGTTCCTTGGTAATACTCCCATTAAGGGTGATACTTTCAATAAGCTTCACCAGATGACAGAGTGGTCATTTGTCTCTACAGTCCAAGCTCCAAAGTTGTCACATTCTTACAGATAGCTGATGAGGCCGAAGTAAAGCATTCTGAATACTAAGCCCAACTGGCAGTTTCGGGTGGGCTCTGGGGGCTGGCTTTCTCTTCATGGCTGAGAACTTGGGAGAATGAGGCTTGGCCAAAAAACGGCTCCTAAGTCACAGACCTGTGAAGTCTGTGTTCCTGTCCATATTTGGCGCTATGAACACAGGGCTCAGGACCAGAAGTCTGAGGGTAAATGGATCAGGAATACAGAACCCTGCTGACTGGATCCCTAAGCAGATAGTGGGGTCACTGCTACCCATTGAACCCTGAGGTATTGGGTAGACTAGGCTTTTGGAAGTGGCTTGATTATGCCTCTTATGGCGTGGGTCTTTTCCAGTTGAACTTATCTCTTGATTAATCTTTATTTGCTGTTAATACCAGCTTACTTTTAACAACGCATTTTTTTTTCTAAATGCTTGTATCTTAAAGCAAGCCTATATATTCTTTAGGTATGATGTTCAAAAGAAGCAACTTGAGGTATACTTTCTCACTCATAAAACTTGCAACTAATTTCAGTTTCCAAAAAATCAAGTTTTATAAAAGCTAATAACTGTAAAACGATTCCCCCTCCCCTTTTTTTAAGAATCAGGGTCTTACTCTGTTGCCTAGGCTGGAGTGTGATGGTGAGATTATAGCTTACTGTAGTCTCAAACTATGGGGCTTAAGCGATTCTCCTGCATCTGCCTCCTGAGTAGCTAGGACTATAGGTGTGTGCCACTATGCCTGGTTACTTTTTAATTAAAAAAAAATTTTTTTTTTTGTAGAGATGAGGTCTTGTTAGGTTGCCCAAGCTGGTCTCAAACTCTTGAACTCAACCAATCCTCCCACCTTGGTGGCCCAAACACAGGGATTACTGGTGTGAGTCACCACACCCAGTCTCTTTGTTCTTGATTGGTTGAGAAACTGAGGGTTGTAGAAATTTTATAATATAGTACTTAGTGTCTTCAGGGGAAGACATATCTCTTTATATTCCTTGATATATATTTGTCTCACATTTTTCAGGCACAAAATGCCAGTATATGCATGTAAGTATATCTGTGTATATATGTGTGCATATAATGTGTGTTTGTGTGTATGTGTACTGTGTAAATAATGTGCCTCTGTGTATACATGCATGCATTTGGAATGTGTGTGGATGTGTGTGTTATGGTTCAATAGAGGCTATAATAGCTGTCTTTACTATGTGCTGAGTGTGCACTAGAATGGTGTGTCTCCTTATCTGGACTACATAAATGAGGCCAAACATGTTGCATTTCATCCTTATGTTGAAATGAAGTTAGCTTTTTTTAATAGAAGAACATGTTTTTATTCTAAAAGATAGAGTATGATGGTACTTTAAAAATAATTCAAGTCATTTAAATTGAAGGCCCCGAAAAAAAGTCCAATCTATGGTCCTAATCCATTCTCTGGCTCAGAGCCCAAAGCGTTTTCATTAGTTTGAGAATTGCATACAATTTAATTCACTCTAAGCTTTTGTTGCCTACTATTTTGTTCTTCAGAAACAAGCTAACAAGTGTTGATGGCCATGTTGGCTTCCATAATCGTCTCTTTTCCTTGAATGATGTATTTCAGTTGCAGTATTGCCTTTTAAAGGTAGTACTGTGCTTGTAGACATATTTTCAGTGAATGTATGGGGAGTGCTGATATTTTCCTTAATGGGTTTTGCTTCTACAGTTAGTAACTTGTTTGAAGAAAAAGTCTTAAACTTTGTTTTCTTTGAGGTCATTTGCAAAAAAAAAGGCTATTGCAAGAATTCTCTGTCTTTTTTTTTGCTATTATTAAAGGAAATTTCATCCAACTATATTAAGATTTCTTTAGGATTTAAAAATTAATTAAAAATTTCTGGTGGTTTATTCAATACATAGCACTGACATGGGCAAGATACTTGAATAGGCACTTTACATACACAGAAAATCCTTATGACCAATACTGCTCAAATTCTTTGGAAATAAGGAGATGCAAATTAAAACCACAAGGAGAGACCACTTCCACACCCACCAACTTGGCAAATACTGAAGTCTGACAATAAAAATTGTTGACATGAGTATAACAGAATGATTGGAACTTCCTACACTGAAAGTATTAGTTGGCACATACTTCAGTGTTGCCTGTATTTGAAGCAGAAAGTACTTTTTAAACCATGTCCTAATTTTATTTTCTTTCAATGAAGAGAGGTGTACTTTCCCCCCACAAGTCTGTGATATGGTCATGTTACAGCCACTTACCCTTTCATGTACAAACAGTAATGTATCACTTGAGTACTAATACATTAAAAAGTAGCTGCATATCGTGATATAATGTACCAAGCATGTTGCTTGTACACACTTGGTGCTCAATGAACACTAAGCTGACATAAGCATATCTGTCATACAATAAAAAAATTCTGAAATAAAATATCATTATAAATGCTATACATTCTAACTGTCCAGTTTTGTGTGTGTGTGTGTCTATTTTTTACTGTGGTAACATTTATGCAACATAAAATTTGCCATTCTAGCCATTTTTAAGTGTACAATTCAGTGGCTTTAATTACATTCACAATGTGTACCATCTACATGTCTAGTTTTAGCCCTCATTTTAATGTCTTTATTTGTTAGAATCAACTTTTATATTTTAAATTTCTTCTTTTTTCTTCCTCCCATATAGCTTTTCCTTATTCCTACACTTTGTCTTTTGCTATCTTTGACACAGCAAAAGACAAAGATAATCCATGTCATAGGCGTCATGTGGATTATCACGTTTGGGGAGTCAGAGATTTTTGTGTCAAAAGACTGTCTTTCCTTCTTCAATTCAGTTTACAGTTGTCTAGTAACAGAAACTGCTACATTGAACTATGGACAGTTAAAACTAAAAACAAATCCATTCTTACTAGGAATAATGTAGGTTCTTGGTTCAGGATCCTCTGGGACCCATCACAGATAATCTAAAGTACCAAAAATTATGAGCCCAATGTCTTTGTGGAAGAACTTAGAATATTAACACACCAGTTGTGTGTAATTCCCAAGTTAGTCTCTCTAGCCAAATAGTGAATAATTAAGCTTTGGCTATCATCACACTGCAAGTGTGATCAAACAATAATGGTGATATAACAAAAGTGAACACTGAGAACAGCTAGGTGCCAAGCATAGCTCTGAGTCTGTTATGTGTATTACCTTATTTGATCATCATCATAATCATAAGGCAGCCGGGCTCAGTGGCTCAGCCTGTAATCCCGCGCCTTTGGGAGGCTGAGGTGAGTGGATTGCCTGAGCCCGCGGGTTCGAGACCTGCCTGGGCAGTGAGACCTCATCTCTACAATAAATAAAAAAATCCGCCGGGTGTGGTAGCGCATGCCTATAATTTCGGCTACTTGGAAGGCTGAGGTGGAAGGATCGCCGGAGCCCAGCAGGCGAGGCTGCGGTGGCTGGGAACGACCACTGCACTCCAGTCTGGGCGACCGAGTGAGACTCATATACACAATGATTACCCTGTTTTATAGATGAGAAAACTGAGCCTCAGAGAAGTAAATAACGTGTTCAAGATTAGAGTATTTGAACCCAGGCAGGATAATTCCAGAGCCTTGCTCTTGATCACTGCACTATGACTCTTGTGTAAGAATAGAACCCAGAAAAATGCTCTACTTTCACATTCCTTCTGGAAGCCTGGCTACTCTAAGTGAAGACACAAACACACACATGCACACATCTTTATTTTTGGGGGCTCAGTGAGGGGTGGGAAGGGAGCTAGGAGAATTGGCCCAGTCAGTTACAAGTGCTAAAAGAAAAACATTTAGAATAAATTATGGCAGTTTAGCTGGGAGGAGATTATTTTTAGCTGCTGAGCAGGAAGAGATTGAGTATACAATATAGAGCCACTAAAGGTTTTCGGCACAAAAGGGACATACTGAAAGCTATGCTTTTAGGGAAAGAAACTGCCATCCACGAGTATGAGGGTCTGGAAGGAGAAAAGACTTGAGGTAGAAAAGCCAGTTTGGAGGTTTTTATAGGAACCCACAAGTCAGGTAGTGAGGGCTAGAACTGGGGACAGAGAGAGAGAGAGAGAGACTGGGAGAGACCCTGTAGAAGGAGAACAGACAGGGCAATGGGTATGCAAGTCTGACTGCAAGACTCCAACCTCAACAGCTGACAGAATATGGGGGTCTCGTGAAGACAAACAGGAAAGCTGGAAAGAGAATAGAATATGGGAGAAGGGGGATTGCAGGCTCAGCATATAAAGCTCTGGCAAGATGCACAAGGACACTGGAGTTGAAGTTTAAGAGGGAAGTCAGAGCTGGAGCCTAGATCCTCTTCCATGGAGAGTTACAATCACAAAACATAGATGAGAAAATGTGAAGTCAAAGCTGGAGTGATGAAGATGGTCTCTTGGGGAACATCTGTATTGAGAGGCAACAGGAAGAGCAGTCAGAAAAGATAAAGTCAGAAAGATAGTAAGAGATCTGAGGGCAGCATGACCAGGGAGGAGAAAATTTGGAGAATGTGGGAAGCGACTGAACAGATGAAAGACCGTAGAGATAAGACCCAAGAGCAGGCATTGGGTTTGGCATAGAGACCCATGAGGAAGCAACTTCAGCTGAGAAGATAGGGAGAGCGGGGACTGGGACTGAGTGTTTGGTGAGAAAGAGGAGAGCAGCAAGTACAAACATATCTCTCATGTGGATTGATGAGGAAAGGAGCAATACATCAGGACAACTAAAAGGGGTAGAAGGATCCAGAGAAAGTTTAGCACAAGAAAAAGGAACCAAGGGCAAGAGTTCAGTGGAGCAGAGAAAGAGAAAATGCATGAGAAAAAGACAACGAATGTGACCCAAGTAGGCTGGAAGTCCACAGTCCAAAGACAGGGGAGTCTGGACAGAATGACTTTCCTTTCTCCAGCGCTTAAAGAAAGGAGGATAGTGGAGGTTTCGTCAAAGATGAGTTGGTTGAGAAACTGAGGGATTGTTTCTGAAATCTCTATCCTGTTTCATTGGTCTACATGCCTGTTCTTGTACTAATACCAGGCTGTTTTGATTATTGCAGCTTTAGAATAATGTTTAAAGTCTGGAAGTGTGATACCTCCTGCTTTTTTTTTTTTTTTTTTGCTGAGGATTGTCTTGGCGATTCATGGTCGTTTATGTTTCCATATGAATTCCTGTCATTTCCAGGTCTGAGAAGAATGCTGCTGTAATTTAATGGGTATTGCATTAAATCTATAGATTGCCTTGGGTAGGATGGACATCTTAATGATGTTGAGTCTTGCAATCCATGAGCATGGAATATTTTTTCATTTGTTTGTGCCATCTTTGTTGTGTTTTGTAATTTTCTTTGTAAAGGTTTTTCACATCTCTGGTTAGGAAGATGCCAAGGCATTTCATTTTTTGTGTGTGTGGTTATTGTGAATGGGATTGTGCTTTTTATTTGGGTTTCTGTTTGTTTATTGTTGGTGTATAGAAATGTGACTGTCTTTTGCACATTTATTTTATACCCTGAGACTTTGCCAAAGTCCTATATCAGTGTAAGGATATTTTTGACAGATTCTCTTGGTTTTTTGAGGTATAGCATCATGTCATCTGCAAAGAGGGATAACTTGATTCCTAAAAGATCTAAAAATTGACCTTCCATACGACCCAGCCATCTCCCTACTGGGAATATACCCAGAGGAACTCAAATTACTCTATGAAAAGAATGCCTGCACACATATGTTTATTCCAGCATTGTTCACAATAGCAAAAACATGGAACCAACTGTGCTGCCCATTGAAAAATGTACATATACACGATGGAATATTATGCAACCATAAAGAAGGACAAAATTATGAATTTCACAGCAACCTGGATGGACATAGAGTCTATAATACTGAGCGATCTATCACAGAAACAAAGAACTGAGAATCACATGTTCTCACTCATAAGCAGATCTTGAACAATTATCATAATACTATCAGAAAAAGGTTGACAGTAGTGGGAAACTGTCAGGGTAGGGGGGAATGCAGGATTGGCAGTAGTGGGAAACTATTGGAGAAAAGAGGGGCACATCTTATCAACAAGGGTACCTGCATAATGGACATTTGTATACCTAACCCTGTATTGTACCCCACATCTTTAAAATTAAAAAAAAGAAAAAAAAAGGAAGGAGGAGAAGATGAGGGAGGCTACAGATGCAGAGTGGGAGGTGAGGAGGACTTAGGGAACTCCTGAGGGGAGGTCATAGCCAGAAAACAGAAAAAGTGTGGGCATTGTAGATGCCCGATGAAAGGAGAACAGGGTTGCAATAAACACCCTGAGAAGTGGAATCAATAGGAGACAGAAAGCAAAATGCATGGAGGAACAGTGAGAGTTGCCTGGTGTTGGGCAACACATACATGGTGGATCAGTTGGGTTGGCTCTATGACTTTATGCTGCACTGGGTGGACAAGGAACAGATACAGAAGGAGCAGAAGGTGGAAGGCATTTTGGTTTGGGAGTGAGAATATGAGACCAGCAGAGGGACAGGGGTCAGGTTCACTAAAGGGCTGGCTAGAAATGCATGACGACTGAGAGAGAAAAAAAAATGCCTGGTTATAGCAACCTTGGAAGTGTCCTGCTAGATATCCCTTAAAGATTATCTGCTCTGGAAGCAGAGGCTATTGGCAGCTGTCTTTGCATCTTTGGCGTCACCCGGTATTTGTTCCAGGCCATGCTGCTTCTAGGATGCACCAGCCAATGATTGAGCACGGCAGGGGTACCAGAATTGGCTATTCTCCTCTGCCCCCAACCTCCTACCACGGGACTCCTCTAACAGGCAGTGTTTTCTCAGGGACTTCTCATTGGCTTGGCTCAGATCTTTCTGTGAATTGCTCGTGGTCTGAGGAAATTCCTACCCAATTCTTCCTTTCCTCTTTCCTTTCACAGGTGTTAGAACTTCCTGACATATGAAGCTCTCCATGCCTACTCCTGTTCCTTCTAGCATTTCCCCACATTAGACACAGCTCTTGCCTGTCTAGTTCTGTCTTGGCTTCTACTTTGTTGAATGTCCCGAATAGGCATACTTGGAACTGCTATTATTTGTGGAGAGCTTAATAACCAAAAGGTGTGGGCAGTGAGGTCTGATGACAAAGATGTGAGGCTGAAGTTCATGAGATTCTTTTGAAATAATTATAGATTCACAAATCTATAATTTGCAAACATAGTTGTAAAAATAGTACAGAACCACCTAGACCCTTCACCCAGCTTCCTCCAATGGTAACATCTTATAGAATTCTAGTAGGATACTAAAACCGAGAAATTAACATCAATAAAATATTGCTAACCACTTTATATGATTTTATTCAACCAGTTTCTGTCTCATACTGCTCTCATCTTCAAAAAGTCATGTAAGTAACAGTTCATTGTCAAGTCAGCCAGCTCTATAACCACAAAGTTTGTAAGAGGCATAAATAAAGCTGCAAGTGGAGGGACAAATAGAGAATAAGAAATTCTACTGAGGAGAGAGCGCCTCATCCAACCATTTATTCATTTATTCATCCATCCATCCATCCATCCATCCATCCATCCATCCATGTATCCATCCATCCACCCATCCATATGTTTGCTAAGCCTTTCCTAAGTGTCAGAAACTGTACACTGAGTCTATGACATTGAGATCCTACATAAAAATGGTAGCAGCAGCAACCATACCTCTGTTTGGGCTCAGATGCAATGAGGAACCAGAATGTATAGCTGTTTTGAGGGCAAAGAATATCCAGATCTGTCCTGTGATCATTTCCACACTGGCAGTAATTCAAACCATAGCAACCCATGCTCAACGGCTGGATCATGCCTTTTTATGAGTCATTGTAAAGTGCCAAGTACATTGACATATACTTCATAAATGCTAAATAATAACAAGTCAGTGAACCTAAAAGTATTGGATTCAGTATTTGAAACATTAAATCCAAGTTATGTTGTTCTAGAAGCAAGGCAAACAAATAAATCAACCCCAAATCAAATAAAGCCCACATCTACCCCCAGCCAGCAGTGGGTGTTGTCTGGAATGCTCTTTCTGGGTGAGTGGCTCTCTCATGAAGGGGCACTTGTTAGTATTTTACCTGACAGATCACACACAATGCCTTGCCTGTGATTTGGGAGAAGAGTTTTATATCCAGTCCACAGTAGACAACAGCGACACTATATTCTTAAGGCTCCAATTCCCTTTATTTGATGCCAGAAAATAATATCTGCTGAAGCTCTGGAGAAGAGCAACAGTCACCCCACTGAGCAATTACACTGATCCTGGCGGGGAGTCTCCGTAGGCAGCACTAGGAGACACTGTTTGTATTTCAAAGCCAGGATTTAGTTTTCCTTTAAGACGTAAGTCTCTTTAGGGGTCCCTGTGATTCCTTGAGGGTTTAGGCACACAGTCTAGAAAGCCTGAAATGCCACATAATCCTGTATTGGCTACTGAATTGGACTCTAGCATGGTCTGAGTAGTTTTCTGATTCACAGCTCAGAGATCTGACCATGGTCTGGTGCTGTCTGATTTCAGGATCTCTGGATATTTGAATCCCTTCTCTCTAGGAGCCTGCCATCTTGGCTCCACATACAAACATGATTTACCTGAACCCATATCCTCTTTGTCATTTCATAGTGATAACACCCTTGGGTGCAAGCCCAATCCTCCACAGCAAAAGACTGACAGCAAAGTTAATTGCAAATTAGGAGGCAATGACTGTGGCATCTCAGGGAGTGACACAGACTGACACGATCATGTTTGAATACTGTCTAGGAGGAGATGCCATCCTCCAATGATCGTTTTCAAAAGAATTTTGCTCTCATTCAATTGCAGTCAATGGGAGCAGAGCCAAGGAGCCACTACACTAGATACCTAGAACTACCAATGAAGTGTTGAGTAGAGAACCATGCCAAAGAGGATGATGTAGAGTCAAGAATCAAAAGGCCAGACAGTCATCAGATGCTAACCTTGCTAAGTTTTTTATAAATACAAGATTTTTATAAATAAATACAATATAAATACAAGATTTCAGCCAGTTTCCGCCTGGCAGGCTCAGCTCATCCATTTCACAGAATTGAATGCACATGTGAATAGAACGATGCTTTTGATGGTTAGAACAGTGGTTCTCCAACATTACTGTGCTCCCGGGCCACCCGAGGAGTTCATTAAAAGGGCAGATTTCTGCTCTATGAGATTCTGACTCGGTAGGTCTGGGATAAGGATGGGGAAGTTTTGTTTTTAGTGACAGCTCCAGTGATGGAAGCAGGTGGACTGTGCTTTGTACTTTGGAAATCATTGTTTTAACTCAATTTTTCTCAACCTTCCCAAGGATGCAATGTTAAGGAGTTTAGGGAAATACCTTCCAAATAATTCAGCAAAAATTTCTTATTTTGCAGATGGGGAAATTGAGGGGTCAAGTAATTTTCTCAAGGTCACTCAGATAGTTAAAAGTGCAAACTTAGGACTAGAAGCAACGACTAGTCATAGTACACTTTGCTCTCATTATACTGTTTCATTTAGTCAGTTTTCTCTCCTTCAAGTCCTCTTGGACATACACAAATATAAGTAGAAACTGGAATGAATTTGGATTCTAATTACGTATATAATGTATTATAATTATAATGTAATGATAATAATTTTGGTAATTTTTATGTCCTCTGAAACAACCGGTGAGAACTTCAGTGTTGCCAAAACAAACATCAGAAAAAATAAGTTCAAAAAGAAGCTACACCTACCTTCTCCAAATCTATGATGAGGAAGATGACAGCAGGGACTCAAAGTTGTCCTTTGAGCATGCACAATGTCTGGTTTCCCTGAATCACAGCCTATAATAAAGCAAAAAGTAAATAATTTTATGAAAGTGTACATATTCCTGACACCGCACTAAAAGAATAGTAAGTGCTTTCCACAAGTCATTCTAGAGTCAAACCAGACTGGGGTGTCATAATGACGTCCATCATCTCTAGGTCAGTTCCTCACTTGACTTTGAGTGGTCATTGTTAGTTTAAGCTGAAGAATTCTGTGTCTCAGTATATTCCAGATATGTCTTGACCATGACCATTAGAAGATTAGCTCACAGGCTTGACTTTGAATTGTTAGAGGGCCCCTCAGATATGGGCTCCCAGGCTCTGAGAACTTTGTACTCACTTGTTTTTTGGTTCCTCTCTTTTAAGAAGATAGTGAAAACCAAACAGGATTTCATTACAGATGAATGAGAAGCCAGCGAAGACATGCCGAGAATAGAAACTAGATGGTCATGATTTGAGAGGTGGTATTCACTGGTTGGTTGATTGAGTCATTCGTTCAAGAACTATCTATGAAAACGTTCTACATGCCACATAGTTATTCTATTTAGTAAGATGCTAAGTTTTACCCAATGTGAAACTGATAGGCTGAAAGGAACGTACATATCCATCACTAGTGGTAATAGTCATTGAGTAGAAAGGCCAAGGTCTAACAACCCTTGGTTTCGTAGAGGCAAGAGCACTCAACTGGGAATCAGTTGGCTTGGGTCAGGTTGGACTTCTCAACCTCAACACTTGATATTTGGGGCTGAACAATTCTTTATTGTGCCCTGTGCATTGTAGAATGCTTAGCAGCATCTCTACCCTCTACCCACTAGATGCTAGTAGCATCTCCCCACGCTCCAGTTATGCCAACCAAACATGTCTCCAGATATTGCCAAATGTCTCTGGGTACAAAATTGTCCCTGGTTGAGAATCACTGGATCATAGTAATAGCTACTATTTTTGAGCACTTCTTAGGGGGCACTGTGTCAGGGCTTTGTATAAATCTTCATATTCAGTTTTGACACCAACTTTTCATGATAAGCATTATTATTTCCATTTTATACATGGCAAAACTAAGGTTCAGAGATATCAAGGAAACCATCCAATATTACACAAGCGGTAAGTGTTGGAAGATATCTGAACCCAGGATTATTTGACTTCAAGTCTTGTGTTTATTGTTTACCACTTTATTCTTTTGCTATGATATATTTTAAACATTCAGAAAAGCAAAAAGGATAATCTAATAAACACTTCTGTATTTAGTACCCCAAATTAATGAATGCTAATCTTTTTGTCTTATTGCTTTGCATCTATTTTTTGGACAACAAAACTAGAGTTGGCTCTTCCTTTTGGTCTCTCTCAATCCTTTCCCTCTCACTTTCTTCCCCCAAATAACCATTCCCTGAAACTGGTGCCCTATCCTCCCTGGGAAAGATTGTCTACTTTTCTTACATGTATTTTCACAAATGATATTCATCACTCTAAAAAATGTATATAAAGAGTACTTTGCAATTTGCTTTCTTTACTCAATATTAACTTTTTTCTAACTTTTGGTAATTAACTTTTGGAAATATAGTTCTAATTCTTTTAACTTAATTGCTATGTTGGACTAAATATACTGCAATTCAGTCATTACCCATTTTGTTGTCTCCCATTTTCCACTGCTACAAATCACACTCAGAGAACACTGCTGTGTGTGTGTGTGCCTGTGCACATGTGTGAGCATTTCTCTAGGAAGTACAGTTAGACCTAGTATTCCTACATAGGGTAGCAGGGTGTGCACATCTCCAACTTTATTAGATATTGCTAAATTGCTCTCCAAAATGATTGCACTAAATTACACTCCCTCCAACACATTATAAGAGTGTTCATTTCTTCACATCTCTGCCAACGTTTGGTATTTTCAAACTTTATAATGTTTGCCAGTCTGATTGGGGTGAAATAGCATGTAATTATTATTTCAAAAGCCTGTGTTCTTAACCACTACTCTTACTGTCTACACTTCTTGAAGCTGCAGTTTCATAAAATGGAGAAAATACTTCTGCCTATTTTCTTGGAGTAGTAATAAATTCTCCTAGTGTGATGTGTGAATGTATTTTGTAAATATGAAGTACCACTTTTGTACATTGCTGGTAGTGGGAGAGAAAATGTGCCGTTTCTACAGCAGGCAATTTGACAAAGTCTATTAAAATTTCAAATGGACATATGTTTTTTTGAACTTAAAATATAATCTGAAAATTACAGTGAAAGTTGCAAAAATAGTGGAATTTCTGTACACTCATATTTTCTAAATGTTAACATTTTATCACATTTGAATTATATATACACATATATACATATTGAATTATATATATACATGTGCATGCGTAGCACACATATGATTTTTCCAATTAATCTACTTCTGAAGATTTTCCTAAAGACATTTTGTTATATAGACATGGAAAAATTGTCAAAATCAGGAGATTGTATTAATATAAAATTATTATCAAATCTACATATTTTATTCAAATTTATCCAAAAAATTTATTCAACTTTTTTCCTTTTCCAGGAGCCAATCTAAGATCATTTGTTATACTTAGTTATCATGTCTTTTTTTTATCTTTTAATGTTTTAAAAGAATTCTTCAAATTTTTTTTCTTTCAGGACTGTAATATTTTTGAAGAGTGCTGGTCAGTTTTTATGCAGTATATTCTTCACTTTTGGTTTGTATAATGTTTCCTCATGATTAGATTCAAGGTATGCATTTTTGGCAAAATAACACAGAAATGATGGGTGTATTGTATCTAGTTTGCCCCAACACTGGTGATGCTATTTTGATCACTTGATTATGGTGGTGTTTGTTAAATTTCTATTGTTCCTCTTTTAATTGGTAAGTATCTTTTGGGGAGATATTTTGAGACTTTGTAAATATCCTATTTATATCAGTATGGATTTAATGGGTTATATTGTGTTGTATATGTTAACAAATCATTATTTTGATCCCCAGATCCCTTCATACTTGCCCAGAGGGAGATCCTTCAGGCTGACCTTTGTGTCTTTTGACATGTCCCCACTTTTCTTTGAACTCTTCTTTATTTTCTAGCACAAAAAGTTATCACAACTTTTTTCTATGCCATACCAGTTCCTATCCTGGAATCACTCATTTTACCTGGAGACTTGGTTCTTTTAAGTGGAGAATGGTATTTAGATACCAAGATCTGGGTACAAGGTGCATTCTTTGTTATTGGTTCATCTAAGTTTTAACCTAGCAATTTCTCTAGAACAGATATACCTACATATTTGTTAAAAGATTTATGTGCAAGGTTGTTAACTGCAGCATTATATAGGATAGCAAAAGGTTAGACATAGCCCAAAGATTCATCAATATAGGACTGGTTAAATAAATTATTTAAATACATACAATGAACTACTAGGTATCCATAAAAGATTAAAGAATTATTTCAAAAACATACTGTTAAGTTAAAAAATTTTGTTAAATCAAAACTGTATGTCTGTACAAGCAGCCAACAAACATATGAAAAAATGCTCAGCCTCACTAATCACCAGAAAAATGCAAATCAAAACTACCATGAGATACCACCTAGTACCAATAAGGATGGCTATCATTAATAAGTCAAAAAACAACAGGTGCTATCGTGGCTGCAAATAAAAGGGGACGCTTCTACATACTGGTGGGAATGTAAACTAGTTCAAACTCTACAGAAAGTAGTGAGGCAATTTCTCAAAGAACTAAAAATTGAGCTTCCATATGATCCAGCAATCGCTCTCCTGGGAAGATACCCAGAGGAACATAAATTGCTCTACTAAAAAGACACATGCACATGCATGTTTATCGCAGCACTATTCACAATAGCAAAAACATGAAAGCAACCCAGATGCCCATCAAAAGTGAACTGGATAAAGAAAATATGGTACATATACACAATGGAGTGTTATGTGGCCATAAAGAAGAGCAAAATTATGGCAGCAATTTGGATGCAGCAGACCATCATACTAAGTGAACTATCACAGAAACAAAGAACTGAATACCACATGTTCTCACTCATAAGTGAACCCGAACACTGCTCACACAGCACAAGGGTGAGATAGGCAGACACTGGACACTGCTGGGGAGTGGGGGCATGTGGCAATGCACTGGGTACCTGGTCTACTATCATGGGGAGAGAAGGTCAGCTATAAGCCCAAATTTCACCTGCATGCAGCCTATTTATGTAGTAAATCACCACTGGTAACCCACAACTCTAAAAAACTCAAGTCAAACCAAACCAAACCAAACTAAAACAAAACTGTAAGTCTGGTGTGTTACTATTTATGTGTTACTAAAGAAAAAAATACATACAAATACATGTCTATGTGTATGTTCTTTCTGAGAAATGTATAAAAGACCTCAGGAAAAATGTATAAGGAAACAAAAGTATTGATTGTTTTTGGGGAGGAGAGTATGGCAGCTTGGGGAACAGAGGGAAGAGGAAGATTTTGACTATAAACTTTCTTCTATCATTTAAATTTGAGACCAATTGAAGTATTAAAAAACAAAATACAATAAAACATAAAATAAAGTGTCATTTTAACCCAAGGCATTATTACTAACTCAACTATCAGAAGAGAAAATCTGTTTTCTGAGAACAATTGGCTAGCTTAAAGTGTAACTGCAATTTGATTACTATTACTTTGTATAAATATACACAGTCTTGTGATTCTCTTATGACTTAATTTCTCTAGCTGTAATATGAGTATAATATACCTTAACCTATAAGCCATTGAAAATGAAATTAAAGCAGAAATAATGAGCAAAGCAGTCTAAAAACACAAAGTGCCAGGCTACTCTGACCGTTAATTATGCCACATTTTCACATTTATGTGAATTTAATAAATATGTGTGAAAGAAAGAATGGATGGATGAACAAAGTTATCAGAGAAGGAACATGGGAGAAGAATTATGTTTAACTACTAGAGTTTCAGGAAAAAAAGCATAGACATAAATTTAAAGAGCAGTCTTAAGGTAGACAGATTATATTAATGCACTTTGTTATCCAATACTTCATGTAAAAATTGTGATGCTTCAAGAAGGAAACACAATCTAGCAGTTGAGACCATGGGTTTTGAAGTTAGGGAACTCATCTTCATATTCTGGCCCTTCCCTGCTAGTTGTGTGACCTGGAATAGGTTATATAACCTCTATGTGCTTCATTTTCCTCTCCTGTAAAATGAGACATCCTAGGATTGCTGCAAGGATTTCATGTAAAGCACTTAGGCCTCATGCTGACACATGGCATTCACTCAACAAATATAGGCTATAATTCTTATCATCATTAATTTTTAGAGCTAGAAATGTCTTTAGATGTTATCTAATCAATGCTTCTTATTTTCCAGATGATGAGCAGAGACAGATACAGAATTTGAGAACTCAAAATGGTTGCCCAAGGTCATTGTCAACCAGAAGAAGATTTTGACCCTAGAACACATGTGGTAGATTGTAAATGGGTACAAATTCCTTGCATCTCCTCTATTCAAGAGGATGAGCCAATTTCTTTACTCCTTGAATGTGGTGGAAATGAGTTTCTGTGAGAGCTGAGCCTTGGTTGCAAGAGGTCTTAGGGCTTCTCCTCTTGCTCTTGGATGTCACTGCCTTGTGAAGAAGCTTGAACTAGTCTATGGGAAGATGAGAGACCATTTGGAATGGAGACAAGAAGCCTCAGCAGAAGGCCACTCAGACCAATCAGTTGGCTGACTGCCAGACGTGTGATCAGGACCTCTAGGTCAGTCAGCCTCAACTGAACCACCAGCAAACCACAATAGCTAACTGAGTTGGTCCAGACCAGAAGAGCCGCCCTAGCTGTTCAGCCACCCCCAAGAGGAAAACTAGAGTTCCCAAGGACAAGGAGGAAAATAATAAACAGCCCCCGGACATGGGTGTCATAGGAGCAACTTCATCTTCCAGCAGGAATTTCCCAAACCTGACCACTGCTAACAGAATAGAGGAAGCATGGCCATGGCACAGTCAATTTGGAAACAAACCACTTACTCTTTATGGCAAAGGGGCAAAATTTTTCAAGAGAAAGATCTAGTTGCTCTCCAATTCATCAAAGTGTGGAAGGGCAGTGATTACAAATGCAAATGTAAGCTTGAGGTCCTACAGTCAGAGACAGTGCTCATAGCCTGCACCTAGTAGGCAGTTGAGTCTGGGTTCTTTTCTGAATTCCAGTATTTTTATATACCTATTGTCACAAATTTTGCATTTTGGGGGGGAGTGGGGAATGTAACTCTGCCAATTTTAAGGAATTAGTATATATTCGAGTAAGTCTCTTATAAACCTTCAAGTTGTGAACTTTCAAAGAAGCAGATGTACGTTTGCATGTTCAATCACATAAGTTAGTTCACATGTCTAGTGTACATTGTCACATGTGTGCATTCTCTTCAAGTGGTTGTGCTGTTGTGTACTTAACTGTACCAGCACTGCATATTTGTTTCTTATGCATTATTTGTGTGAAAAGTATTATAAACCGATTATAGTACAGTACTATATATCCAGTTGTGTTAGTTGGGTACCTAAGCTAACTTGTTTGGAGTTGCAGATAGATTGGACTTATGAACGCTCTCAGCATGGAAATCGTTTGTATGTAGGGGACTTACTGTATCTACTTTTTCCTTTGAGATTCAAGAACCAAATGAACAGGTATGAGCTGCCAGGCAACATGAGAGGTGTTAACATCTAGAATTTTCACCACATTTCTGTGGAGGAGTAATATTCATCAACATGTCCCCATTTTACAGGTGTGAAGACAGAATCCAAACACTCAAGGGGCTTGGCCATGATGACTTGGTTATTTAGAGGCAGAAAGGAGATTTGAAGCTAAGTATCTTGACCCGAATCCCAGTCTACTTTCACAATACCCCTGCAGTCAAGTGCAAGGTGGTGAAAAAGCAAAAAGCATAATTTGGGGTTTGATTATATTTTTGTGGGAGCCTCAGGAGCATGACATCATTTAAGAGGAAACATTATTGGTGGCAAATGAGCCTGACTGGGATTAAGGGAAAGGGCACAAGGAGAAGGGAGTTCTGATCCATCTTTCTAGTTCATTGACCACTTTACTGAATTATCATCTCTCCTTTTGGTTCTGTGGAATACCCATTTCCTTTGTTACTCCATGTTGGGTCCAGGCACAGGGTCTTGGGGGTTGTCTTGCTTACACAGGTAACACATGGCTTCAATGTGACCACCCCCAATTGCTATAGGGCATCAAAGTTTTGACGAGGTTTGGGGAAGTGAAATTTGGCCATACGGAGTATTCTCTGGTGATGAGTAACCAACTTCAGATCTGTATCTATCCAGCATCCCAGCCTTGAAAATGGGACATTCACTAAATCATGGGGCATTTTTATGTAAAGCTACAGGATGTCTTCCTTCCTGAGCCCTGACCACCTGCCTTGAGATCTCTGTATCCTGTGATACCTCTGCCTGTCAAAGCCTTTCGTCAGAGGGGTGGTCTAGCCTGGGGCAGCCTTGAGGGCTAGTGGGTTAGACCTTAGGAGCAAGCCGAATTCACCCGTGTAGTTTCTGAAAGACTCAGCATTGCTATTTTCAGTGATCTTTAAGGTGATTAATACATTTTTATGTATTAATTAAGTGAACTTTTCCATTATTCCCTCCCCCTAGAGTTTCATTTTTAGCTAAAGGGAAACAATTAAGGACCCCAAGAAATTTACTTATTTATTAGATGGAAAATATAGTTTATTTAGAAAGTATAGTAGAGAGAGAGAGGAGATTCACCTCGCCCCCCGCAAGGTAGGGGAGGAGGCCAGAGCTTAGGAAAACATGGCAGCCATAGCTCAAATAGCCACATGGCCTGGCCAGCGCTTAACAAAAACAATGGTCTATTTTTTAATTTGTGGAGGGCTCCTCATTACCACATCTGAGCATATTTGTTGATAAAAATGGTCAGTAACATTAATGCTACTATTTACCTTCATTATTATACTAGGAAAACTTCAGAAGATTTGAGTTACCAGTTAGTTCCATCTCCTTATGTATATGGTGATGGGAAGAAAGACAAGAAGAAACAGGTAGGATGTAGATAAATATTGTTTTTCCCACAATCAGTGACTGAATTCATACTCTTTTTCCTAGACTTTCATTTTGTAAAAGTGTGGTGGTATGAGTAAAACTTGGCCTGAAATTGGTTTTGTTTGAACACATTCCCTTACAGAGGAGGAAATCCCCTGCACTGCAGTTTTAGGGGAGATGCTTTCTAGAATGTGGTACACTATTTTCCTGGCTAATGCTACATGAGCATGAAGAGCAAAACCGAATGCAAGTGCCGACTGCAGTGCAGGAGAGGGAGAAAGATATGTGGTTGCCCAGTTACCCATCTAGAGCCATGTCCCCTGTATCCTACCCCTAGGAGACTGACATTTACACAAACTTGTTCCCAGTCCCCGGCACAGTGTCCAATGCAGTGTATGTTTCTGAATGGCTCTGGCATCTGTTTTGTCTTGCCTCATGACCACATACTGGGACTGCTTGTTTTCATCCAATAGCAATTAGCACCGTGGTAAATGCCTTGTGCTCTGTGCTAATTCAGAAGAATAAGCATGTTGCACTCTGCCAAGAATTACAGCTAATCACAGAGGGCTCCAGGCACACCTGCCCTCTCATCAGCCTTTTGTTTTAAAATGAGGGGTTGGTGCAACCTGAAACACTGCATTCTCCCCTTGGTTAGGAGACCTGGGGAAGACCAGGAGTGTGGCCTGATTGGCGTCCCTGAGACATGCTTCCTACCAAGGAGTACAATGAGCATCAGGGAACACAAGCAGCTACTTGCAGTGGTGCAGCTACAAGTAGGGTGGGCCCGGGGCTGGCTCCAGGATGTGCAGAAACCCAGTCTACAGCAGAGCCCTCCACCAGAGACTCCAGAAACCACCATGGATGCAACATTTGGGGTTAAAGACCCAGACTGACTCCAAGTTTGGACTGAAAAGCTCTTTGGTTATTTGCTTGTAGCTTTCTTTTGGCCTCGTCATCTAACCTAGCACCTGTGCTTATTCTAAGAATGCATACCCTGTCCTAATTGGGTATTTATCATTTTTTAATTTTAGTTTGTTTTTTAAGTCAGGCTTTTTATAATTTATGTTCAAGAAAATTGTCCCCTTGTAGCACATGGTTCCATGAGTTTTGACAAATGTAAACAATCACATCACCACCACTATAATCAAGCTTTAGGATAGTTCTACTGTCCCTGAAAATTCATTCTTGTCCTTTCTTGCCACCGCCTTCCCTGCCCCCAGCCTATGAAACTACTAATCTGATTCCTGTCCCTACTATTCTGCTTTTTCCAGAATGCCATACGCATGGAATAAGTCAGTAAGTATTTTGGCTTCTCTCACTTAGCATAATGCTTTTGAAATTCATCCATGTTGCACTGTATCAGCAATTTGCTCCTTTTTATTGCTAAGTGGCATTCCGTGGCAAGGAGGTACCAATGTTTATTCCCTAGTGGACAACTGGGCTGTTTCCACATTTTAGCTATTATGACTGATCCTATTTGATCATTCATGTACAAAACTTTGTGTGGGCATATGTTTTCATTTCTCTTGGGTAGATACCTAGGAGTGGGATTGCTTGGTCCTTGGTCATATGTTTATCTTTACAAGAAACTACTCAAATATTTTCCAGCATAGGCGTACCATTTTGCATTGCCATCAGCAAGGTATGCAAGTTAAAGTTGCTCTGCTTCCTTGTCAACACTTGAAATTATAAGCTTTGAAAATCTTAGTCATTCTAGTAAGTATCTAGACGTATCTCATTATGATTTTAGACTGCATTTTCCTAATGATTAATGATGCTGAAATCCTATTCATGTTATAATTTGTTTTAAAAATCATTTTGACTCTATTCTGCCCAAATTCTTGTTGAAGACAGTTCCTGTGCAACTTATTTGGGTAGGGATTTGTCAAATTGCCCCTACGGGCCTAAAGTACAACC
Source organism: Carlito syrichta (assembly GCF_000164805.1). NCBI lineage: Eukaryota > Metazoa > Chordata > Mammalia > Primates > Tarsiidae > Carlito > Carlito syrichta. The sequence goes on from NW_007017739.1 coordinate 508,874, forward strand.
CAAGAAAGACTAGGAATGACCAGCAAGCAATGAGTCTGGAGAACAGCAGCTGATTTTGCTAACTTTTCTTTCATGGTGAGCTCCTCCCAGGGCAGGGACCGGGTCTCTGCATCACCCACAGTAACCAGCTCAGGGTCAAACACACAGCAGGTGCTTCCATAAATATTGGATGAGTGACTGAAGCAAGATGGCGGCTCATGCTTCAAGTGAACATGATTGGAGTGTGCACCTGTGCAGTGGGAGATGTTAAAACTAGAGAGGCTGATTGACCACTTAGTAAAAGACCTGCCCAGTGGAGGGCATTCCTGCTAGGTAAAGGCTGGTGGTCCCATATTAGGCTGCTCATTGAAACCAGTTAGGGAGTTAAAAAACAAACAGATGCCCAGGACCAGAGGCAGGTTTATCTTGAAGCTAATGAGACTCAAGCTTCAGGACCTCTACTGGGAGTTCTAGAGTGTTCTAGGTGGGGAGAGAAAGAATCCAGGTTATAATCAGGACACAAAGAAATTTCTGAAGCAAGGGACCTGAATCTAGGTAATTTTGTATGATTTTTTTCCTCATTTTAAAGAAATACTAAGAATGTGATTTAAAAAAATATTGGTGATTTTGTTTTGTTCTGTTTTTCATTAAGAAGTTCTCACAAAACCTGGATCTGCTCTTGCTGGGCTTCGCCTCAGAGGTTGTGATTTAATTTATCTGGGGTGTGGTCCAGGCCCTGGCAATTTTTAGAGCTCAACATTGCGTGGAATGTGCCCCAGGGTTGAGCCACATGCTTATGAGGTGTCCACTAATGACCAGGTGCAGGCTACAAGCCACAAAGAGTGATCTGGGGCACGTGTGAGCTTTCGTCATTTTAAGCTTCAACCCTGCAACCAAATGGCCTCTTGTTGCTTTTCTCGAAGTCAGTCTTCTTGCTTTTAGGCCCTCCTGTTTCAGTGATTTCCAGATGCCGTCTCCCTGTGCCACTCGCTTAGGTAGGTCACATCCCCTGTTCATTCCTCCTCAGTGGCTCTTCCTGACCTTCTGGCTAAAGCCCATACTGCTCTGTAGGGTCAGCATGGCAACCTGTCAAGAGCTTGCAGCAGATGCCCAAGTCTATACTGCAGGCTGACTTCTGAGTCAGAGAGAACGGGATCAGAATTCCAACTCTGCCACTGCTCAGCACCGTACTTGGGCATGTTACATTTGTGCCTCAGTTTCTTCACCTGTAAAACGGGAATGACAATAGGAACAGCCACAAAGCTTTCAAATGAAGATGAAATGAGATAATTGTAAAGCACCAGATACAGGCCAGGTGCACAGTAGGGGTCTGATGAAGGAGGAAGTGCACCCTGGCTGGTTGACCGCCGTGTCTTCTGGTCCACCCAGCCCACACTCCCCCATTAAACTTCCTCCCTCTTTTGATGATCTTGTGCCTCAATGGGCCACATCGCTTGTGGGCATTTTCTCATCACCTGCTTCTCTACTCAGTAGAAGCTGAGATCATAGGGGGCAGAAAGAAGGCCTTACGCTCGTTCTTAGTCTCTACCATGGTGGCTCCAAGACAATAATATCATCATCCACAAAACAATAACTGCTATCTATTGAATGTCTGTTTCACAGACAAGCAACCTGCTGAGGTCACTCAGCTCATGGGATAACATTCATTCACGACGGGGTTTTCACCAATTAGAGGCCAACATTAGAAAAAAGACGGAAGTGCTAAGCACATTGATTTAAAGGACTGGCTTGTATTTTAAGATTGTATCCGCCCTTTTTTTTTTTTAATGTTAAATGCCTTTTCATTAATTGTTTGGTAGTGAGAGATTGCAGTAGATATTTTTAAGCAACTTTACATCACAAAATAAAGTGTTGAATATCCTATATTTTGTCTCTCCCAAATATTTTTGATGAAATGTTATTTGCCTTTGAAGTGAAAAAATTCTGAGATCTGTTACTCTAAAAAACAGCTGTGTATAAATTGATGCTCAGTCTACATTTGTTAAATCAATAAATATGACACTTTATATTAATTTCTGATGCAAACATGTTGCCAGGGGAAGGAAGTAAGAGAGAGTCTTTCAGTTTCTAATTTAATTTCTTTCACCGATATTTATTGAGCATCTCATTTGTGCCATGCATTGTGCGCAAGTCTAAGAACACAAAATAAAAAAAACACAACCACTGCCCTCAAAAAGTTTAGCATCATTCCTGATAGTGAGTTTGGGAGAAGTAAAAAGAAACATATCTACTAGAATAATCAATCAATATTTCAACAGAAATATTAATATTGTCAGCATATTATCAAAATATTGAATCAATAGCAATACTTGTTATGTCTGTCTTTTGACCCCTGGAAGAAAAATACCACTAAACAGGGCACAATATTCCTGCCATCTTGTCAGTCTATCAACGCTTAATGAGGCTAAATGATAAGGGTGTTTTCTCACTTGGTAATATTGTTGGGGTTCACCTAGGAATATTCTTGGAGTTCACAAGGAGTAAATGCAGAGAGCAATAGGATTTTGAACAACAAAAAAAAGCATAGCTATAAGGACCATGGACCATTTGAAAAACATTTATTAAAATATGAAGAATAAGAATGATCCATAAACCCACTATCTGAATAACCCCTGTTGGGTATGAAAATAAAAAGTATTTTATCATCTGGCTAGAAAATTCAACTTAAAAATAGGAAGGCATAAAATAAAAATGGATCCTTACACCTCTCAGTAGGCTATCACCATGTATCTGTTCAGACACATTTTCCATGCATATACCATCAACATGTATATACCAAGTACACATAATACAATATACGTGATCCATCCATCTTTTTCTTTTTTGTATTCAAAGGACTCATATCAAACCATATTCTTCCGCACTTTGGGTTTGTCACTTGACAATAAGTCCTGGAGACATTTCTCTATCAGTTCGTTCAGATTTATCCCCCTCTTTTTAAAGGCCATATAGTATTCTATCAGAGGATATTCCATACTTTAAAAAACCAGTCTCTCATTTGCTAGATATTTAATGATTTTTGTCTTTTTAGAAATAATTCTATAATGAGTGTTTTTGTATATATATTTTGGTGTACTTTTGAGACATATCTGTAAATTCCTACAAGTGGAATACTGAATAAAATGATACATGTATATAACTTTTTTATAGTAACTACCAAATTGTTCTCCAAAAAGTTGCAAATTTGTATTCCTCTGAAGAAGGGTGGTATAATGCTTTGTCAGGAATTTGTGTTCTCAAACTTTTGCATTTTGCCAATTTGATAGTTGATTTTTTATATCACATAGAAGTTATATATTGCTGATTTTTGCATGGGTTCGTTTGACTTTTCTTGATTGGTTTGTATACAATCAAACTTATCAGTCTTTTTCTTTGTGACATCTGGGCTTCATCTTTGTTTTAGAAAGTGTGTCCTCTTTCTAGTTCATCTATGTTCACACATATCCTCAGGACATTAAGTTTACCTCTATTCTCTTCTATAACTTTTATGTTTTTGTTTCTTTCAAGTCTTTGATCCATCTGGAATTTATTTGGGTTTATTGATGTCACTTTATTTTTTCCCCAAATTTTTAGCCAGGTGTTCTACGTTATTCATTAAATAATCTGTCTATTCCTTACTAACTTGATACATTATTTCATGTTTGGGTTTATTTCTGGAATCTATCTAGAGTCTATCTACTTATTTAGCAATACTAAATTGCTTTAATTATTGTTGCTTTTTAATCTGTTTTGATTATCTAATAGACATAACTTACTCCATTACTCTTCCTTACCTCCCTGAAGCTTCCTAGCTGCCAGTATCTTTTTTTTTTAAGTTGGAGTTTCACTCTGCTGCCCAGGCTGAAAGGCAGAGGCATGATCACAGCTACCATAGTTTTGATCTGCTTGGTGGGCTCAGGTGATTTTTCCACCTCAGCCTTCCAGGTAGCTGGGATTACAGGTGTGTGCCACCAGGCCCAGCTAATTATTTTGATTTATTGTAGAGGCCATGTCTCACCATGTTGCCCAGGCTGGTCTTGAACTCCTGGGCTCAAGTAATCCTCTCATCTTTGCCTCCCAAAGTGCTGGTATGAACCATTATGCCCGGGCACTTTCTTGATTTTTCTCTACCAAAATAAAATGACTCTAATGAAATGCTGTAAGTGTGACATTTGTTGTATATTTTTGATAGCTACTCTTTATTGCTTTAAGAAACTTCCTTATGTTTAGGTTGCGAAGAATTTTTATATTAAATATGAATTTATTTAATTGATTTTTCTCTATCAGTTGGGATGATCATATGGTATTATTTCTTTCATTGTTAATATGATATCTTATATTACTCAGTTTCTGTGTTTAAGCCATTTTTGCATTCCTGAAATTAAGTGTTCTTTGTTAATATGCATTTTTGTATCTTTTATAACTGCTGAATTCAATTTGCCAGTTTTTTGTTTGTTTGCTGGCTTAGGATGCTTACATCAAGGTTCATAAATGAGGTTGGTTTCTAACTTTCTTTTCTTGTTTTTGTCTTGCCAGATTGTGGAATTATACTGGCCTCATGATCTCTGAAATAGATTAAGTTAGATATTTTTCAGTTCCTTAGATTTTAGTAAAAATATGTAAAATCTTCAAAATTTAGTGTCTTTTGTGTTGGGAAACTTGATTATATATTCAATTTTAAATTGTCAGCATTTCTGCAGACAATGTACTTTACATTTTTTTGAGATAACTATATTTTTTCTGTTTCGAATTTATTGGTATAAAATTATGACTGTTAAAGTTTTAACCTATCTGTAGTCAAGTACCTTTTCTGTTCCTAATATTTGCATTTAAAACTGTAATTATTTTTTTCTTTGTACATTTTGCTTCACAACAGATTAGTGTATTTGCTTAGTTTTTCAAGCAACCAAGTTTTGGTCATGTTGATCTATAGTAGTTCTGAACTACAGATTATAAGTCTATCATTTTAGAAATGAGCCCTAAATTTAAAGCCATAAATACTTAACTATAGATTTTTATAATGAAAACTAAGTATATACAGTATTTTGATCATAGTCTTGAACATGGTACAATACACAGTTTATCCTTTGAAATCTCCCCTTCTCCAGCTTGTCATTGCTGTCTAGCCTTCTTCTTCTTTTTTTTGAGTCCTTTCTAGATTCTATTAGTGACTGGGCACAGTGGCTCACATCTGTAATCTAGGCACTTTGGGAGCTTGAGGAGGGAGGACTGCTTGAGGTCAGAAGTTCGAGACCAACCTGGGCAACATTGCAAGACCTGTCTCTACAAAAAATAAAAAGACTAAAAAAATTAGCTCAGCATGGTGGCATGCACTTGTAGTCCCAACTACTTGGGAGTGTGAGGCAGGAGGATTGTTCGAGCCCAGGACTTGGAGGCTGCATTGAGCCATGATCACGCCACTGCACTCCAGTCTATGTGATAGAGTAAGACCTGTGTTTAAAAACAAAGAATTCTATCAGCGAAACTCAGAGGTTGTTAAAGTCCCAGTGTACATATAACTAAAAATAACTAAATTTTGTTCTTAGTCTTAATAAAATAGTTCAGCTGAGTATTAAAGCAAATGTTGAAAAGTTAACCTGTTTAACACTTTGATTGTCTTTAGCATTGATTGCCGCGCCAAGAAGTCTGTAGATAGTCTTAGATTTTCAAAAGGAGATTCTCATAACCTAAAAGCATAATTATCATTTGATGAAACTTCAGGTGATCACAGTTGATGGGTGCTTAGGGTCATCATGGTCATCTTTCACTGGGGGATTTTTTGGAGGTTTGTTTCTACATGTAGGAACTCCAATTTGTTAAATTTTCTGTGCATAATCAAGACTTTCACTACATTCTTTGAAGACATTCTAGGTTCAACTCCAGACCACTACAATAAAGTGAATATCACAATAAAGGAAGCCACACAACTTTTTTTGGTTTTCCACTGCAAAGAAGAGCTACATTTACACTATATTGCTATCTATTGAGTGTGCGATAGCATTATTTCTGAAACATGTCCATACCTTCATTTAAAAAATACTTTATTGCTAATAAATGCACACACACAGACACAAAGTGAGCAAAATGGCACCGGTATACTTGCTAGACACAGAGTTGCCAGAACCTTCAATTTGTAAAAAATGCAGTATCTGCAAAGTGCCATAAAATGAAATGCAATAAAGTGAGGTATGCCTGTATAAGCTTTTGCTCAGCAACATAGTAAGATTTTTTGGAGGTTTTAGTTTACAGGCAATATCCTTTGCTCCACACCTAACTCAAGTTAGTGGCAGTAAAGAGTGATGGGAGGGGGCAGGGAAGGGTGATTTTGGAAACTTATTAGATGATAAAGTGTCCATGCCTTGATTTTAGGCTCTTGTTGTTTTTCTTACACAGCAGATTGGTTGTGCTGTTTGATTTAGGAAATCAGGCATTGGAGTAGTAATTGTTTTTCCATGGCAGCAATCCTTACAGTATTATTACTTTCATGGCACAAGTTTGCATAACATTGAAATCAATAAAATATAAAGAAATCATACTCCCTCATTTCTTTGGTTCCTTTTAAAAATTGTATATTTTCTTTTTTTATTGTATCTATTTAAGGTTGTACAAAATCAGGTTTGATATACAGAGTGAAATGGTGTTTTGGGGGGTCTTAAATGTGAAGCAATCTCATCATATTTCTGCTGTGGTTATTTTCTTATTTTTTTCAAAGGTAGAAAATACTTTCACATTCTCACAGGGGAACCACTTGAGACAAAGGTCAAATTTCCCACAAATATGGGAAATCTTTGTGTACCTGAGGGGAAAGGATGTTTTTGGGATGGGACGAACATTCTATTCATTATACGGGCTAAGTCAAGCCGGGATGTCTTTAGAACCGTTTTCTGCCCTGTGCCTCTCTGCTGTCCAAGGTTTAGGGAAAATTTCTGTTGAATAGAACAGATTAAATATGTACAAAATACCAAGATTTTTAAAGATGAGATTCTACAGGAACTAAGACATTAGTTAAATTATATGATGTAATTTTGGGTATCCTGAATTATTTTCATTAGGCATACTGGTAAGATCCTTAAGGTGGGTGATTATGCCTCATACTTGAAAATTGTTTCTCAGAAGGACTTGCTAAGGGTTTGACTAACACTTGCTAAGTCGACTTACAAAACTGTTGGCACAACCTCAGCATTTTAATCATGACAAATCTCAGGGCTGACAAACTGCATGTTGATGTCCTTGTTTTCTACCTAATGAAAATATTTAATTTTCAGAATGAACTGAAAGTCACCCCGGGTTTACTTAATACCAACCTTGCCTAAGATGACAAATCATTCTCAAGGGCAGCTTTGAAGTCCTAGAGCAAGGCCAGTTCCTCTGGCTTTTAGCGCTAGGTGTCATCCAATTTGTCTTTCTTACTGGGTACATGGAATCTTTATTAAAATCCAAATGTATGAGCGTGTTTTCCTTGGGGTACACCATTTACAGAGGAGAATAGCTCCCCAATTCGTAGCTGAATTAAATCCTCATGAAATTGTTCACTTTGTACCTGTTACCCAATAAAAGTATTTCTGTCGGCCGGGCACGGTACTCAAGCCTGTAATCCCAGCACTTTGGGAGGCCAAGGTGAGAGAATTGCCTGAGCCTGCAGGTTCGAGACCCGCCTGGGCAACTTGGCGAGACTTTGTCTCTACAATAAATTAAAAATTAGTCGGGCATGGTAGCACGTGCCTGTAGTTCCAGCTACTTGGAAGACTGAGGCAGAAGGATTGCCTGAGCCCAGTAAGTGGATGCTGGGGTGGCCGTGAGAGTGCCACTGCACTCCACCCTGGGTGACAGAGTGAGACTCCAACTCAATAAAACAAAACAAAACAAAGTAAAAATATTTCTGTCTGTAGGTCATCAATGTGCCTAACAAAAGCTGGGAGAGCCATCACTGAAGATTTTTGGATTCACTCATCTTTGAATTCATCCACCTTGCTTATGGTAGAAAGAGAGATGCATCTTTCCAATTTTTTGTATCCAAAAGGAAACATTCTTGGATAACTTGTTCTTTTTGACTAAGTTGGTAAATGATCACTTAAACCCAAGGAAGAAGTTTCTAAAACTAGATCATTATAAAAATACGGATCACCGGGCTCGGTGGCTCAGCCTGTAATCCCGCGCCTTTGGGAGGCTGAGGTGAGTGGATTGCCTGAGCCCGCGGGTTCGAGACCCGCCTGGGCAGCGAGACCTCATCTCTACAATAAATCAAAAAAATCAACCGGGCGTGGTAGCACATGCCTGTAATTCCGGCTACTTGAAAGGCTGAGGCGAAAGGATAGCCGGAGCCCAGCAGGCGAGGCTGCGGTGGCCGGGAGCAGCCACTGCACTCCAATCTGGGCAACTGAGTGAGACTCCAACTCAACAAATAAAATAAAAATACAGATCTTGATATTCTGCTCAGTTAAAATAAGGCTTTTGTTGTTGTTGTAAATCTCCTGTTAAGCAACTTTATCATTATCATGTTATAATTGTAGTCAGTCTATATAATTGCAGTCAAAGTAGGGAGTCAATCCCAACATGCTTGCCTTTGGCTAAGTGTTCAGGAAGATGGAGAAAGAAAGTTGTGATTGCTTGCTGAGAGCACATTTTCAAAGAATTTTAACCTGTTTTCTGTTCTTCCTATTACTAAGTGAAGGGCAACCCCCACATTTCACAGTTGAATATAATACAGCTTCCTTTGTAGTCTTAACCTCCCTGTCTATGTATTCTATTCATAATCTTTACAAATTATAACTAGTCATCCTACAGACTTTTTTTTCTCACCTTAGAATTAATTCATTTTGTACAACTTTTAAGCTAGGACAGAAGTTTTGACCCCAATGAACCAGTCAAAGGTATTGTTTTTTTCACTCTCTAAGGAGTTTTCTGAAAACGGAGTCCCAGATAGTAATCAGGTTTTTGTTACCAGACATCCAAAAGATGAATATATCTGTCATAAATAAGCCTATTGGGTATTTTTTCTGCCAGGGGTCAACCGTATACAATGTATTTATAGTTTATCACATATTAGGGATCTGAAAGTGATATACTATGTTATGGTTATAAAGAAACAAAGAAAGAGCTCATAGTCAATGGAATTGAGGAAATAACTTTAAGGCAAAGGTAATGAGGAACCCAATGGAAATTGCTACTGAACTCTCTAAGATATCAGTGCTGAGTGATTCCTTTGTTCTCACACTTCTCATGGTCTTATATGGCATTGTAAAGGTAACTGGATCCTTTCATTCAGGCACTTTTGGGTCTTCTCAACAATGGTATTATTCTTTGTACTTAGAAGCTTGGCAGGCACTGGAAACCATCTCTCAAGCAGAACAGGCTCAAGACATACAGCTGCATCTTGAAGGAGATTGCATAAAATATTAACCCCACTCCTCTCAGAACAGAGTCCTGCAGCTGAGCCAAAGGAGCAATGGCCAGCTCCACAAATAAGACACTGCAACAAATTAGAAAGTACCTAAGATGCTCCTGTAATCTGCCAATAACAACTCTGCATGGCAGAAAGTCTTTTTTTTTTTTTTTTCTTTTTGAGTTGGAGTCTCACTCTGTCACCCAGACTGGAGTGCAGTGGCTGCTCCCGGCCACCGCAGCCTTGACCTGCTGGGCTCCGATGATCCTTCCTCTTCAGCCTTCCAAGTAGCTGGAACTACAGGCGCGTGCTACCACGCCCGGCTCATTTTGATTTATTGTAGAGATGAGGTCTCGCCAAATTGCCCAGGCGGGTCTCGAACCCGTGGGCTCAGGCATTTCACTCACCTCAGCCTCCCAAAGCCATGGGATTACAGGCTGAGCCACCGAGCCCAGCTGGCAGAAAGTCTTGTGGAAAACAGACACATAGACCAATGGAACAGAATCGAGCACCCACAAGGAAATCTATAAATATATGATCAACTGAATTTTGACAATGGTGCCAAGAATAATACACAATGGGAAAATGACAATCTCTTCAATAAATGATGTGAGGACACTGGATATCCACATGCAAAATAATGAAATTGGATCCTTATCTTATACCATACACACAAAACATCAACTCAAAATGGATTAAAGACTTAAATGTAAGACCTGAAACCATAAAACTCCAGAAGAAAACATAGGGGAAAAGTTTCGTGGCATTGGCAATGACTTTTTTAGAGAGAACACCAAAAGCACAGGCAACAAAAGCAAAAATAAACAAGTGGAACTTTATCAAACTGAAAAGATTCTGCACAGCAAAGGAAATAATTACCAACATTAAAAAGTATCCTATGGAATGGGATAAAAATTTTGCAAATCAAATATCTGATAAGGGTTTAATGTCTAAATGTATAAGAAACTCATACAACTGAATAGCAACAACAAAAACAAAAATAAAAAATGGGCAAAAATCATTAATAAAACAAAAAACAACAGATGCTGGAGAGGATGCAGAGAAAAGGGAATGCTTCTACACCATTGGTGGGAATGTAGACTAGTTCAGCCTCTATGGAAAACAGTGTGGCGATTCCCAAAAGAACTAGAAATTGACCTTGTATATGATCCAGCAACCCCCCTTCTGGGAATATACCCGGAGGAACAAAATTTGCTCTACAAAAAAGATACCTGTACATGCATGTTTATTGTAGCACTATTTACAATAGCAAAAACATTAAACCAATTGTGCTGCCCATCAAAACTGAACTGGATAAAAAATGTGATACATATACACGATGGAATATTAAGCAGTCATAACGAAGAACAAAACTATGGACTTCACAGCAACTTGGATTGATCTAGAGTCTATAATACTCAGTGATTTATCACAGAAACAAAGAACTGAGTACCATGTGTTCTCACTCATAAGCAAACCCTGAACATTTACCATAATACTATAAGAAAGGGATTGGCAGTAGCCGGAAACTGCCAGGAGGTGAGGGGAGGGCACATAACATTTAAGAGTACCTGATCTTAAACCAGGCAAAGTGGGGAAAAGGGAAGCCCAAACTTTACCTGTATCATGACCACTTGTATACCTAATTCTGAACTATATCCCACATCTTTTGTTTTTTGAGTTGGAGTCTCACTCTGCTGCCCAGGCTGGAGTGCACAGCCACTGCAGCCTCAAACTGCTGGGCTCAGGTAACCCTTCTGCCTCAGCTTTCCAAGTAGGTGGAACTACAGGCACGAACTACCACACCAGCTAATTTTTGATTTATTGTAGAAACAAGGTCTTACCAAGTTGCCCAGGCTGATATCGAACCTGTGGGCTTAGGCAATCCTCTCACTTCAGTCTCCCAAAGTGCTGAGTTTATAGGCATGAGCCACTGCGCCCAGCTGTACTCCACATCTTTAAAGTAAAATAAATTAAAAAAAACCCAAAGTGATGGACACCTCAAATACTGGATGGGAGGAGGTGCAGACAGTCCTGGATTAGGGTTAGGACACTGATGCTCTGCGAGACAGTACCCGCAAGGCAATGAGACCTGCATTACTACCGGAAGAGATTAAGGGATTCAGTAGAGGGTAATTGTGAGAGCCAGAAATCCCATTGTGACCATTACTACCTAACACCGGGAGAACGCCATTAAACCATTAAATACTAAAAATGGGCCTGAAAAAAATCCAAAGGGTGTCGCCAGCTGACAAAGGGCACAAAATCCATAGTCTGGGCTGACATTTAGCTCTTAACACACCATGACAGTATGGGCTCCATGGGGTATTTGAACGGGGAAGCTGATGAAACTCTCTTCCCCTGCCGTCTGTGGCTCTGCCTTATGTAATATTACAGAAACCTTTGTATGAAGACCATACAATGCATATTCTTTGACATGTGAAGCCTCGGCTGGTCAAGTTCATCAGGGAAATATATACTGAGACGGGTGGAGCTTTCACATCTTATTCATATTTATACTTTTTATTTAAGCCCCCTGTTATTTCCTGAAGAGTCTAGGATACAGTAGGCTCTGGGGAAATAAGTATTGTGAAGTTGGCAGGTAGAAGGGGTTTTTGGCTGTTGTTTTTCAAACGTATTACACATATTTTTACATTATTAAAAACACACGCACACGCACAGCACCATTTCCCCAGAAGCCTCTTCGGCTGACTGGTGTCAAGCCTAGTGATTTATAAGATTGTTTGCATATATTATATTTTAAAACACATATTGCTTTTGTAAAATGTGTATTTATTATACAGTTTGGAATTCATAATATGTGCTGGAAAATCAGCCCCTGCCTTGTTGGATCTGAGACAGTCTGTCACGCACACACGTTTCTGGAAGGGACTATCATACAAATGCTTTAGACAGGGTCAGCCAATTCTTTGCTTTGCAACTCCCAGGGTATCTCCCTCTTTTACTCTTTCTCTCTCTCTCTCACATAAGCCCTTTCTCCCCCTCCTCCCATATGTCACACCCATACAAATAAATAATAACAACAGTAATGGAACAACAGCCCAAGAGGAAAGCTCTGCTAGGAATAAATCTGATTTTCAAAGCTACACAAAATTCATCAGGCGAAGTAACCTCATGAAAAGCAGCTATTCAGAACTCTATGGCTTGGATTGCCCAAAATAAGGGAAATGGCTCTGTGAATCCCTGTGAAGTGTATACTCCAAATGCCCCGTGCTGTGCCCCTGAGTACAGTACAAGAGTTGAATCTGAAATCAAATTGTACGGCAGTTGGTGTGTAGGAAGAATATTCCAGCTCCTGATTGCCCTGATTAAATTGTGTGGTCAGTGTGCAGGTGTGCGAGTAGGTGAGTGTGTGGGTGTGTGGAGCCAGCATCAGGCTCAGACAAATCCCAGGAAAACAAACACCCACATTAACTCTAAGCCCCATTCCAAGTCATCTGGCTGTTCCTCCCGGGTCCTCCCTCTCTCAGGACTGAGAACATTGCACTGAGCATCTGGGCCGGCAGAGATGGACTGCCCATGCCCCCATTAATGCTCTGACCCTGCACATTTGCTCTTAGACTTTCAATCTCAGTGGGGAGCCAAGGAGGAGGGTGGGGGTCTGGCTCTTTATCAGCATTGCTGCCAGCAACTCCCGCCTGTCACCCTATGCGGGGAGGGAGGGAGGAGGGAGACCATGAGGTGGGGGTAGAGAGTAGAAAAAGACCGAAAAGGACCCTTTGAGCACTGCCAGAATTATTTCCCCACCATGAATCTGGCCAGGGGAATCCAGGGCTTCTGGGCCTGGACAGAAACCAGCCTCGGCGTCCCTCTGTGCAGTTCTGTTTCTCCATCCCTTCCTATCAGCGGCAAAAGGAAAAACAAGCCCAGGTGCTGAGACCTTCTTGCTGAAGTGCACTGACAAAACGGAAGGGGCGAAACCTCACAGAGATGTCCTCCACCAATAGCTGAAGACGGTTTTCCTTATCTACAGAAAATGGGAACCGACTTGAAAACACAACAAGGTGCTGGGTCTAGGCTCTGTGACCTGGTCCAGATGCACCTCCTTAGCTACCCCGCCTGCTGTCAGCAGTAGAGATGGATTCCGGAGCATTTGTGCTATCAAGCCTGCATGCCTTGTCACCCACGAACTCAGTTTCCCCCCAGATGTCTGGTATGACTTCGTCTGAGGCATTCGCAGCAGCTGCCTCTGTCCTACACAAAAGGCAGCTTCGAGAGCCAAGATTATGTCTTCAGTGCATTATGGGCCCATGCAGTGCGTATATCTTCAGTAAATAACCACCCGTTTTCACATGGATTATTTAGAATTTCTGATGAAACTGCAGAAATGTCAATGCGGGGTGTAAGCCACCAATCAGAGCGCTGCTCCACGACCCCTCGCTTCTTCGGCACGACTGCTATTATCTTCAAGGGGAAAAAAAACCCCTCCTTGTCTCTTGTTATACCTTTTTTATGATCTAGGATGCTGTTAATAACGACTTTGTGTTACATAAAACAGATAAATTAATGTCACCAAGTCCCCGAAGTACTGAATCAACCCTACTCCTTCAAAAGGGAACACAGTGTGGATGAACACAAGGCAGGGATGGCAGACGGGCTCCGCTCCTAAAAGGGGAGACCTTCGCCATCACTGGCCCATTCCTAATTGAAGTGCAACATCTACAGGGCTATGTGGCGGCAGAGGAAGATGCCGGAGTCTGGGGGAACACCTCTCTAAGGGGAAAATACAGAGCGTGGTTTCAGTTGGTAATTTAATGCTCCTATAACCCTGGTATCTGTGTGTGTTCCTGTTTCAGCTTTTCAGAGCCAAGCGGGAGGCAGAGGGATGAGGTTCCCTCATCAGCAACTACTTCACCCTTCTAGTGAGAATGTAAGTAGGTGATTCAAAACCATATCTTCAGGGGATCCCAGCTGTATGTTTTCAATGTGGAGGAAAAAACCTCACCCAGGTTTGAACCCATGTGAGGTGCCCCAAATATCTATATCTAATGAGGATGAGGCATGTCTTGGCAGCTCAGAAGTGTTGCTTTCTAATCCATAGCTGAGGTACCAGGATGACTAGTCAGGCCCTGGCTCCTTGACTGCCATCCTTAACTTGTAGGCTTTAGTCTGGTTCAAAGCATGTGACTGGCTTGAGTTCAGAGCATGTGACTAACGGTGACTAACAGTTAGGTGGGGTTTTTTTCTATCATGCTACACATCACCACAAAGGTGCCTGGCTTTCAGCAGGGGACTGCCACATTGCTTTAGGGCTGTGGCCTGACCCTTCCCTGGGACTTTTTGAGTTTCCAGGTGATAGAGGATGGAAGAACCACAAAGGGGCTTCACAGAGCCACCAGCCTCTTGGTCTCTGTCTCCCATATTCCCAGATAGTCCTGGGGCTTAGCTGCGTTGGAAGCAGAATGAAGGAACCTTAGTTAGTGGAATAAATTCCTATTCAAAGCAAACACAGGAGGATTGCCTGTGAGCAAATGGAAAGTCAGAATGTGAGAATAAGAAGGAACATGGCATTTGGGAACAACGCCCTGAGGGCCTTCTGACCAGGGCCAGTGACAGCCACAGCTGACCTGGAGAGCTTAGAAGACATAAAACCACTAGAAAGATATTCTGATCAATCAAGTCAGCCTCACCTGCCACAACAAACCCAACCCAACCAAACACCACAGCACAAAAGTACAGTTCATTCGGTTGATATCCAACTGCTCTCTGGGGCCCTGTAGAGTCAGCCCATTCTCCTTCTGATGGTACCCAAGGGCTATGGTCCCAACACTCAAACCCGCCCAGCTCTGTGTATGTCTACCTAGACCTGCACTTTACCCCGTCTTCATCTCCACTGATGTCATCAGGTATCTAGGGTACAGCTGGCCTGGTGACTACTATCGAAGGGAGCAAGAGACATACCTTGCAAGGGGACAGGGCTTCAGACATGGTGTTGAAAATTCTGAGAAGTTGCCAGTGGGAGGGGGAAAAAAACGCTCTGAGTTTTCCAGGGGTTGAATTTTTTCTCCCGAATGAAGGTTTATTGGCTCCTTGCTGGTTATGAGATTATACCCCAGTCCTCCAGAGATATGTGTGAGGGATCATGTAAATCCTGCATTCTGGCAGAAAGAGAAAAACACTAATTTTTACATTAGTGACATCTCAACATGGAGTTGCTCAGGAGAGCATCTGCTCACCCCTGATTAGACAGCCTGAAGCGTGGTTGGCAGCTGTTCATCTCACCTCTCTCTTTCTCTCTCATGGATAGCCACCAGAAGAGGTTTGAACCCCTGGGAGCAGGTGTCTGGGCCCTGAAGAAACAGGCAGGTGCCTTTAACTATTTATGTTCTGGAACCAGATCCCAGCATGAACCACCATAGCCATTTCAAGGAAGCTTGACAGGTCTTTGTGAAAATGCTTTTGATCATTCCACATGAGAGATTTATGCAATCCTGTTAAGGTTAACTGGGCTTGGCTTTGGAACTGGCTCTGAGCATGCCACATACTCTGGGAAGAACTTTCAGGTGTTAGCCATTGGTCAAGTTTCTTGCTTTGATCTTTGTTTGATAATGTTTTGTCTTCATTTAGAGGAAAGAACTTGATAGGGTGATCTGACCCTCCCCTCTGCGTAAGCAGAAGGCATGTCCAGAACTGAAGTTAGATATAAGGGAGGTTCTGAGGTGCTGTTTAAGACCCGTGCTCAAGTTCATCATGTTACTTATCTTACAGATAGTTGTACAGATTGGGGAGAAAACTTAAAAACAAAAATAAAACAATTCACATGTAAACATTGCCCATGGCCACTTGTAAAGCTAGAAGGTGGAAGGATATGTATTACTAACCGGAGAAAGAAGTAAAATCAGGGCAGAGTAATGACCTTGACTGTGATGAGTGCCCATTACTGAGCCAGTACAAAGCATGACCTTTGAGTGCAGACATTTCTCCAGGGAGATGGCTAGGATGTCTCAGAGCTGCAAAAAAATCCCAGCCTTCCCTATTCCAGGGTGATAGACTATTGCAGTGGCTTTAATTTCCAGCCTAAATCTAGAACCCATTGACATTATGACTTACTGATATGCCAGGCTTTATTTTAATAGAGCACTTCTACAAGGCTAAAATGAAACTCAGAATATTTAAATTCTGGAGGAAACAGAGCAATAATTTAAAAGTGGATCTTTTATGGCTATGGTTATTTTCAAGTCTTAAGCTAAAACATTTTCCTAAAGTGTCTAAGAGGAATTGTCCAACTCTTCCATTGGTGCTAATGTTTTCTATTGCGTGCTGCATGCGTCTATGTAGATACACATAAGAAGGAGATGGGGTGCTGGATGGGTACCAGGAAGAGCCTGAGGCCGTGGGTGGGGTTGGCCACCTGGGCCCAGATAGGTTTGATTCCAAGACACATCAGTTGTCTTTGTTCTGCCCATAGGTTGAAGGTAGAAGGTATTTCTCAGGCTGGAAGAGGAACTTTTTGGTATGTTCCATAGGAGACCTGAGTTTTGAAAAAAGTAGAGCGTCTACTGAGAGTTTTGGAAGAACACAGGCTTGGGGTGAGGAGATGGGGGTGAGGACCAGAATCACATCACAGGTAGGTGTGAGGAGCCATCACAGGGTTAGCATTTTTGAGGAAGAATACTTGGGTAATATCAGGAGTCACAGCTGAGGAAAGTTTGGGAAGCAAGCTATGAAAGAGACTCTGAATCCCACTAGACCTGGAAAGAACACCATCAAGCCCTTTATTAAGCATCCAACACTAATAGGGTAAAGACAGAATGATTTTCAAGAGAACTAGGAGTTTCCATTGGAATTTCTAGGAAGGGTTTACAAATGTAAATGAAAGCCAGGAATGTCTATAAATAGTACTTTTAAGATGTCAGTGCCCATAATGTCCCTGTAGTTTAATTAACTATCTTCTATTCTACTCCATTTTCTGCGATTGGTGCATGAAGGCAATAGTGAGAAGATTCTCCCCAAGGATTTGGAAATGAGGAAAATGAATTAAAGGAGTTGATTTAAAAGTTTAACTCTTTGTGTGTAGAGGCACCTTAAAGAGACAGACTAGTACCCAGGTTAGCAAGACCATGTCTACTGGATGTGCCAACATTTGTTACAGAAGAGCTTGTCTGTCAGAAGCAGGGTTAGTCAGGGTTAAGCAGCATAGATCAAGTGAATTAATGGAGACTTACATCGGCCATGTCTAGTAAAAATCATTCATTGCAGCTAGAGCAGTATTGGAGTATTATTGGCAAACCAATGTGGATGTAGATTCAGTAAGCATTGGCCAAAGACTTCGAGGATTTGAGATCATTGGCAACACCATTAATAAATACATTAGTTTCATCTGTTTTACTTTGACCAGATTCAATGCTCATTAAAAAACCTTTGGAGCATTCCTTGACTTTCTAAGTAAGTATGCCTACAAGAACAAAGCTCAGTATTAAAAATATACAAAGTCTGGTTTCTGGGGCAGTTAATTCTCACTGTAAATTAACACATTTACATTTAATTAATTATCTTTTATTTGGGTGATAGAGCTGGTTATGTTGGCATATTTATTACAATAGGACATACATATATGTATGTTTATATATATATAATTTGTAAATTTGTAAACGTCCCTCATTTTATTTCACATATTTGTTTAAGGGAGTTTGTCCCTAAGAGAAGAAAGGCTCACTCTTGGAATGTGGGTACCATCAGTTTCCTAGTTTGGAAGATTAAGAATTATATCTGGGAAGGTCATCAAACCAGCTAAGTGATGGATGCCATCCTTGTGAGCCACAAAACCTCTCCCATGAAAAGCAATCTGTCTCCCCCAGTGTTGACATATTCCTTATCAGCAAGGATTCTTCACATTAGGAAGAGAGGAGCTGGGTAATGTGCTTATTTTCGAGATGGAAGAATGCAGGGAGATGTCACTCAGTAACATACTGTTCTGTAAGTCTTGGAACCAAGATACCCAGATAGAAGAGTTCCTATTGGTCATGGAAGGGGCAGAAATGTAGGCTGTTATGGTTTTCCCTTGCAGATAGGTATTGCTGTAAATATCCACAGCCAGACTCTTCTGGAACAGCCAACTCTTGACTGTCCAGGCAAGGAGGCAGGTGGAGAAAACAAAACTCGGTTTGTGTCTGGGCATTTGCTGGTTTGGAAAAAATATGCAAAGTAAGGTGTGGCTTTTCTAAAGGTTTAATTTGTGCATGATTTACACCTTTCTCATCAGCTCTGAGAATTAAGCTCTGGCCATACAATCAGGTTTCAGCACATTTTCTGACCTCCCACAACCTTTTGCACCATGTTTGAAATTCTCTCTGAGCAATCTACAATATTCTTATTCTTTCCATTTCCAGAACATTTAGGACATCAGCAAATCCACCTGCTTTTCAGTTAATGGCACAGGTGAGAGAATGCAGTAAAGTGACTGATGTGTGGTGGGGGGGGCAGGGGGAGCAAGTGAGGAGGCTGGGCCTGGGATAGACAGGGGACCGATATCAAGCCGGTGGCTGCCCTTCCACACCTTGCCAAGGGACTGAGAAGGCAAGGGATTGTAGGGATGGAGGAGATACATCGGTAAGAAGGCTGGGTACAGAGAGAGGCAAAAGCCCTGGCTAGACTTTACCCAACAGAGACCTTCTTGGCAGGAAGTAGCTTTCTCCAATCATGGTGTAGGAAAGCTGCTAGGCTCTTTCCCCAATTTCCAATGGCACCAGCAGCGGGAATGGAGCCCCAGCCGCAGATGTGACTCCCTGAATGGAGTAGGATGGTTCAGCCACAGCCCATGCATCATCCTCAAAGAGGTTTGCAGTCCCAGCCCTCATGTGTGTGCGCATGTGTGTTTCAAACCAGAGCATCCTGACCTTTGTATAGTCTGTTTGGAAATAACTCAGGCAATTGGCTCATATTACCAGCTAAATGCTTAGAAAATTTCATTTAAGAGACATAACTGAAAAAGCATAAAAATGTCCAAACTCGCTCATTTAAAAACATCATTACAGGTGAAAACCTTGTATGATAATGTGCAAGTGCGATATTACAACTGAATTATGAAGACTGCGGAAATAAAGCCCACGAGGAAGGATGAGAGAACTTTAGTGGGCCTACCATACCCTCAATGTGTGAGATAAATGCTAAAAAGCCATGTTTCTCGGCTTCACTCTGAAAATATATCCAAGGAGAGATGGTTCTGTCCTGATGTGAAGACAGTCTACATGAGCACAATTAGAAAATTACTCTCTTTTGGCATGTTTGAGACTGACTTGTTCTTTAGAAAGTCTAACAAATTTACCAGACAACAATTCTGTTAGTGGTTTCCTTCTGCTTTTTACTCATCGAATCCGCAGTTCCTTAGTCAGAGACACGTAGAAAGAGAATTCATGCCCTTGATCAGTTACCCAAGATAGGCAATTATGTATTGGATCATGGTTATGGGTAGATTCTTTGCACTGATTTGCCTGGGACAAAATACTATAAATTATGATATTGACAATAATCATCTATTGAGCACCTGCTGCGGGCCATGTACTAGTCAAAGGACTTTCTATGCATTATTGCGTTTACTTTCATAATAGCCATGTAAAGCGGGAATTATCATCCATTTTTTTAAGATATGGAAACTGAGGTTAACAAAAGGCTAAGTAATTGACTAAAGTTGCTGAGCTAACAAGCAGTGGGGTCTGAATGCAAATCCAGATCTCAAAGCCCACTATCATATTCCTGGTGATGTAGGTACCAATTCTAGGCCAAACTTACATGTGTGCTGAGAAGCAGTCATTCCTCAGACAACCGGTAACCTCATTCTCTTACATGGGCACAATATGTATGTGGAAATATGTAAACTTCAAACAAATATACAACCTCTATTTCTGGCCTTATTTATAACTTGGCTTGAGTAGGTAGACCAGGTAAATGTAAGATAAACTATTAACGGTGAAGGTAAGCTAAATCCTTTCATCTGCAACCTGCTTGCTTTTGCATGTAGGAATCAAATAGGACGGCTGTGGCCCTGATACCTCATGAACTTTTCATTTTAAGAGAGAAATGAGAGGTGGTAAAGGGAGCATGCACGTGGGCTTTGGAAACAGACAGACAGGTTCAAATCTTGTTCTTTTATTATGTGACCTTAGACAAGTTTTAGAACCTCTCTCAGCCTCTGTCCCATCCTCTGAAAAGTGTGTGGTAATAACCTTATCTTGTAAGGCTCTTTAGCAGAATAAATGAATAGCACCTAGCACAGTGTCAGGCATATAATGAGAACACAATTAATGCTAGACTTCACTTATGTTGTTTTGTATTCCTTCAATCAACAGTCTTAAGTGGGATTGTTGTTCACTGTTACAGAGGACACTTAGAAAGCTCTCGGAGTATGTTTTAGACATCAGAGCCTTACCGTGTGATTGGAATGGTCAGCTGAGATGCTCTTAACTTTGGGGCCAATGGATGGAGGCCAGGCTGAGAAATATCAACCCACAGATTTGTACTGAGGATCACCACTCTGATAGGCATGGAAGCAGGCAAGGAAGATTGGCTAGCAGAAGAGAAGCTTTTGGGAAGTGCTCGTCCTATGCCGATTACAAAGTCAGAATCGGTTTCATCATTGATAATGATGCCTCAAATAAGAAAAGGTCTCTACTTTGCAGAGCTTTTAATATGGCCAGGGCAATTTCACTTCAGTTTGTAAATGCATAAAAATAAAAATTGTATGTGTTTAAAAGAATGTCTCAAATGATATCAATATCTGTGCATACAGGGAGGACTTTAAGGAGATGAAGTTCCAGAAAAGGGTGCTATTTCTTTTAAATGTCAGAAAGTCTCTGAAGTGACTAATTTCCTCCCTAAATATAAATTCTGATTATTGTTATTTTGCAGACTGGGATCCCTTCACTAGCCCCTGGGGTCACAACAACATCTGGGCCCAAATAGCATAGTCCTTAGACAATCTTGTATGATCTATACATTTGAAATATGCGTTCTTTAATTTATTCTTCCAACCAGAAAATGAAATAAGTTGTAGTATCAGAACCAGGGTTGCTGCTCAACCCCTGGAAGAGAAACAGTGTTTTCCAGGGACGTTTTGCTTGGAGTTCATAAGAGGGTGAAATCACATAACAATAGAATCTCCATCCCCAGCCACCTCCTGACTAGGCAGTTCTACCTCGCACATCAAAGCTGCTGCATTAAAATTTAATTTGAATTTAAAATCCCTGACAGGGCCCAACACTGGGGAAGCAGGGGTTAACCACGGAGATAATGAGGCCACCGCTGCCACCGCTGATTCTGTTGACAGTATTGTATCACCTAATGAATGTGGCGATATAAATCGTGATGAGGGGCAGGCCAGAGTCTCTGGAAAGGTAATGGTAATGGGGGGGGGGAGCAGGGGCAAGAGCCCTGCTGCCGAGGAAGAGAGAAGTCAGAGAAATGCCCGGCCGAAGGAGCCGGCTGAGACCCAGGCCCGGAAAGGCTTAACTGCTTGTCCTATTTATGTAGGATGTCCCATATTCTGTCGTGCACATTATAGGGCCTAACGTGTGCAGGATGTGGAGAAAGCAAAGAGAGGGTAATGAGAAGCATCCTAGGCTTCCAAGTCAGTTCTCCACAGGCCCCATAAAGCATAGAATGATGATAATTGCCAAAAAACAATTGGGGTAGTCTCTGGTCTTGTGATATTCTCTCTCCCCCTCTCTTTCCTTCCCTCCCTTTTTCCCTCTCTCTCTCTCTCTCTCTTCTGTGGCAGAAATTAAACAGATTTCACAAATCTTAATTATCCATGTAATCATCTGAAGTCTCTGCTTTCAGTTAACACATTTGATGTGATTTCTTTGCTATTGTCCCTTTCCAGATATGCTCCAAGGACCACATGGTAAGACAAAGATCCCCCCCTCAAAAAAAATTAGCCAGGCATGGTGGCGTGCACTGGGGAGTCCCAGCTACTTGGGAGACTGAGACAGAAGAATAGCTTGAGCCCAGGATTTTAAGACTGCTGTGAACTATGATTACACTATGCACTTCAGCCTGGGCAACAGAGCAAGACACTGTTCTTAAAACAACAACAACAACAAACATGAACTCTCTGAAATGCCCTACCGTAGAAAACAAAGACTCCATGAGGCCATTATAAAGATAAGATTTGAGGTATTTCTAATAGCATGTGAGCATTTGAGCAGTTCCCCCTGACTCCACTGGAGGACTGAAAGACGTGGTGACAAGATGTTCCTGTAGGTGTGGCCACAGGTGGCTCTGGGTCCCCGGACATGGAGACACTAGCAGTCAAGAGTTCTCTTTGAGTTTTGGTCCAGACTTTCCCAGCTGAGAACAGTGTGATGCTGGTAAAAGTCCAGCACTTGCACACTGGAGCAGCTGTGGTCTGTGGACCAGGAGAAGGAAAGCTTGATGCCAGAGCATCTGATAAGATGCAGCTGTGTTGCTCTGAGCTGTGTCAGATGGTTGGACTGTCCTCCGATGCTAGATGTCAGGAAATAGTTTCTGACTGAAAAAAATCCCGGTATCTATAGCATCTGGGCACTTGACAGCATCTTGGAGGGGCTCCCTATCTTTTTCAGGAGTCTCAAATCTGGTTATATATAAGAGTCACCTGGATAACTTCAAAGTATAGGTTCTTGGGCCCATCCCCAGAAAGGCAGCTTCAGGAGGACTTGAGTGAGTGTGATCTGGATTGAAAAACAGCCTTGTCTTTCCTTTTGTATCCTTTTTATTAACAATAAATGCCTTAGAGGTGACAATCATATCTTTCTGGTCAAGGTAAGAAGAATTTCAGGCAAAAAATGGGAGTCAAATAAGACAGAAAGAAAAGAAAAATCTTACTTTTTTCTGACTTACAGCAGTTATTCAACCTTGGACCTACTGACATTTCAGCTTGAATCATTCTTTTTAAAAAATTTTAATTTTTTTTATTTTAAAGATGTGGAGTACAATTCAGGGTTAGTTATACCAATGGGATCATTCTTTACTTCAGATTGGGCTGTTCTGGTCACCACAGAATATTTTGCCGCATTGCTGGCCTCTACTCACTAGACACCAGTAGCACCTCTATTAGTCATGACAATCAAAAATGTCTTCAGACATTGACCAATGTCCTCTGAATGGGGTTCAGGAGATACAAAATTAGCTCCAGTTGAGAACCACTGGCTTAGACAGACCTAGAGGCCTTGCAGCATGGGCATCTCAATGAGGCCCCGATACTGAGGAACAGAGAACAATCGTTGCCAAGTCCCACACCCCTTATTGCAGTGAGCCCTTGTGATTACAGTTTCCGGGAATAAACTTTACTCCAGCATGTTGTTGTTGTTACAGGCACTCTTATAAGCTAGGTGTGAACACTGAAGAGAATCTTATAGCTGGCATCAACCTTTCTCATAGCTTCAATCTGATCTGGCTGGTGATTCCTCATGCCCTCACCTTTGCCTAGAACCACAGATGAAACCTGGGCATGGGCTATGGATGCTGCAGGTGCCACAGAGCCTGACAGAGTCTGCACACTCCAGGAAACCCTACAGGTATGCCCTAGCCAGTGCACCAGTCACACACGAGGCCACCCTCTCCTCATTCCAGGTAGCATTGACCAGAAGATTTTTTAAAAATCATCTTTTAACAAAAGGGATTGGCAGTAGCGGGATATTGATGGGGCTGGGATTCAGGTGCCTGATCTCAAACCAGGCAAAGTAGGGAACCAAAGGGAGGCCCAAAGTTTACCTGTATGATGTCCACTTTTATACCCAATTCTGAATTGTACCCCACATCTTTAAAATAAAATATATATATATAAAGATAAGGCTTAATTTTTTAAAAAATCCTCTTTTATCAACAAAGGGAGAGTGAAGACTAAAGCAGCTGCAGATGGAACTCCTTCAAGACCTCTCTCAGTAGGAGAAAACTCCCTTTCTCTTTCCCCTTCCCCTTTCTCTGTTTCTCTTGTCCCCTCTCTTGCTTCTCTCATTTCTCTTTTTCTCCTTTCTCTTTATCTCTTTTCCTCTCCCCTCTTCTCGTTCTCTTCCTCTCTTTCTCCCCCAACCCCTTCTTCCCCTTTCTCCCCCCGCTCTCTCTCATTTAAAAATCTATTCGATTGTCTTGCCCGGCAACCTTACAGAAACTTCTCTCAAGAGCAGCCTATTGAGCCTGGCTCTCAAATTGCCCCCAGAGCCCACTGGATATTCCTTCAGATGTCTAACAAGCGTTGAACACAACTGAGGTTTAGAGAGACACAGAAATCAATACTGCGGCTTCCACCAGTCACGCTGAGGGATTAGTTGTCCCAAGGAAAAGCACAGACAGTTGAATAAGAGAATCATGACTCCGAATACCCTAACAGGTTTATGAACTAGAGAGCAGCCTCTGGCCTTGATAACCTCCAGTTGGCCTGGAGAAAAAGGAGGCTGTGAAAACATTCACTTAGCTTTCTCCCCTTTTGTATTAATGAGGTCAAGCGTGGGACCTCAGGGGGTCAACAGTGGTACTCGGAGGAACGACTGTCGAGGCCAATGGGCAAGGATGACCATCTGAGCAGTGGCACTCAGAGGCTCTGCACATCCTCCTGGATTTGGCGAAGTCAGTGGCCACATCCCTCTGGACAGAGCTTGCAAGGAAGCAAGATCTGGAAGTGAAATAGAAAAACAGCATTGCCTTGGACTGTCTGCTGTGAGCAGTTAGCATGAAATACTGGCAAGTGTTTATATTTTAAAATCACGGATGGGCGAGATCAACAGAGTGTGCAAACGATTAGGGACAGGATTCTGAAGGAGTAAAAAGCAATGGAGAAATGTTAAAAAGCTTCTCTACTCTGATAAAAAATGTAATGAGAGGAGGCTCATTTCAGTAAGTTAAAAAAATGTCATGTTTCTACCTCCTACTGTTCATATTCTAGAGGCCAATCTTATGAACTGAGGTGGACATCCTAAACGCCTCACACATGTAGGACATCTAGTTGGGGACACATTTAAAAACAAAGCCAAGAGCCTCAATCATGTCAGTTTCAATAAAGGTAGAAAGAGTCACTTTGTAACAGGACCTACGGGTTTGAGTGAAGTGAAGAATTAAAGTTATTATCTGTATAAGTCAAACCCAAAACCTACCTTTCTACGAATTTATAGGACAATTTAGGTCCTAGCTGAATAATTCAGAAAAAGATAATCACCTCAATTATTTAGATGGCCATCTCATTCCCTTATATATTCCATCTCTCTAACTCAGATGTGGAAAGTCGACAGCAATTAAATCTCTTAACCAAGCCGCCCACAGGAGGCCACTGATTTGGACTAAAAATGTGGTGCCCTCGAAACAGGATCAGTAAAAAAACCAACCAGGATAAGCAAATTGCTACGGATGACACTGACTCTGAATCAGTGAGTGATGCTCTCCTGATCTTATTGAGGTTCAAAAACCTTAGACTCAGAAAAAGGCAGCCAAGCCATCTCCCTGTGGTGTGCATCCTCAGGTTACCTGTTCTGCTCTTGGCCTGGCATGAATGTCACTGATTCTAGAAAAGAGGAATTCAGTGCCCTTCTCTGGCAGCTTCCCATCAGTCTCAGACCCAATGAGCTTGCAGGAGAGCCTCCTTTCTGGGCTGTGTCTGGGTTCAGGGAGTGTGGAGACAGAATCTGAGCATCTGAGCCTAGTTAGCCTCAGCATGGGGAAATATACCATATAAATAGGGTGGATAAAGAGATGGAAGACCCCTGATCAAGTGTGCAGGGGTGCTGGGGAAAGCAGTCCTTGCTATGGGTGACTTAGGGACAATGGTGAGGTCAACTTGGCTGTCCTGTGCTTGGCATACTGTTTCCATCCAGGTGGCTACATGCATACCTTGAGGTCCCCGCATGTCTCTGCGTGCTTGTGTGCATGTGGTCTTATGTGCACAGAGGCAGGGTGCCGGGCTGGTGGGTTCAGCTTTCCTTTGTGCGAACATTAATCTGCCCGGTCCCATCCCCCATCCTCTCCCCACACATTCAGCTAAAAGATGAGCGCATGCTCCGGTCCTGCCTGTGTTGGCTGCTCTTGTGCCCATATCATCCCTGCCCCCTTCCTCCGGCCCTCTTATCTAAAGCAGCGTGTCACTGCAATTTTATGGTCAACATTACAGACTCAAGCCCTCCTTTGAACCAATCAAACTGCACTGAATATGTTAAGGGAATCCAGGCGTTCTGTGAGGAGCTTGCTTCCTGAGCTGCACTGCCTGACCTCTCTGAGAGCAACCGCCATAAATCTGCCTCACCTGATGGGAGATGGGCTTTTTAGGATCTCTTAGGGTGCTTTGAGGTAGCACTTCTATGAACTCCTTGCCACAATAAATAATGCTACCTGCAATATGTCTTTGGGAGTGTGTCAGCAGCTGCTGTCCTGCCATGAATTTTTATTCTTGTGCTGTCTGGAAGATAGATTCCAGATTCAGCATTTCCCCGCACTTAGTGTCAGATCTCTTTACCCCTTTGCCCCGGCAGAATGACAGAGACCACAAATAAAATTTAAAAAAAAAAAATTTTTTTTTAAAAAGCAGTCTAGAAAAAATGACCCAAGACCAGAGAGAAAGAGCCACACTCATCTCGTAGCAGCGGAGTGGGCTGCCAGTATGATGGTGGTGTGGCCAAGTGGGAAGAATGAGGCGGTACACTGGGCAATTCCAGAGTCCTCACAGGGGAAGCAATTCACCAAGGGTGGTGAGAGAAAGAGGTTTTCCACTAGGTAAAGTTGTCGGATCAAAGGAAAGCGCACATTTGGGTCAATAATCCATTATAAAGGAGAAGTGACAGAAATCTGTTTTCAAATGCCAGTTAGGTGGTCATTGCCCTGGTCAGATTCTAGGCAATCGGTTCATGAAAAAAGACAATGGATTCGGAAATAGTCTAGAGAGGACATGCAAGGTGAATTGTTGTGGTCTGAAAGCTAAAAATCAGGAAGAAAGACACTACTGTAGCTTAGGAATGAATATCAGTTGACTCCCAAATTTTCACTGACTTACGTGGCTCTGTTGATCTAGGAATGCGTGCCCATGCCGCCATGTATGTTTTACTGGTTATCCTCCCTGCAATTTGAGACCACTTGGCAGTGCAGAGGCCAAAACTCACCACTGCATGCCCAGGAATTTCCGCTTCTTTGAAATGTCCCAAGTCCCAGGAAGTATCTGCATTACTAACTCTCGCCATATCCATTACGGGGAGAGAGCACAGGAAAGGAAGAAAGAAAAGATGGCTTTGATATGTTAACATCTCATGATGGTAGATGATTTCATTTTACACACTACTTCCTCTTCGGAGAGGGTACAATTCAGCATCCTGGCAGGAACTACACATGGACCTCACTTCTACGTGCGTCCAGATTCACACAGTTCTGGACTGATAACAGAACCTAAAACTGCAGTGGACTTCTAAACCAAAATTTCACCCACCGTGAAGTACACAGGAATCACCCGAGGGGTCTTCAAATGCAGATTCTGGTTCTGTTGACCTGAGAAATGCAGGCCTGACAGTCTGAATTTCTCACAAGATCATAGATTCTGCTGCTAACTGCTGCACCACACATCAGGGAACAATGTTTTAGGTTCTACCAAGTTTCTGTTGTGTCCATACTGCTCTCCTTCCTGAAAGGGTATATGTGGGCTCCAAACTCAGAAGAACCCAATCTGTTCCTCTTTTCTCATACATTTTCTTCTCTGTTCTTCATATACATATGTATCCAAATAGAATTTTAAACATTATGGTGCTTTGAACATTTGCATTGAACACATGAATACCTCTAATGCCTACAAATGGAACATATCATTTCATTTGGAGATCATTGCAAGAGTCCATATTTGACATGCTTTGTGAGTGTAAGATCTGGGACAGTTGAACTTCTGGTCCAGGAGTGATAAGCTGCTAAGCCCTGCCCAAAGGGAATCATTGTTTGCTTTTTAAAAATTATTTTATTTTTATTTTTTGTAGAGATGAGGTCTCACCATGTTGCCCATGCTCGTCTTGAATTCCTGGGCTCGAGCAATCCTTCTACCTCAGCCTCCCAAAATGCTGGGATTACAGGCATGAGCCACTGCACCTGGGTGGGAATCAGAATGTTTATGCAGAATGTTGACCTTGAGTGGTGGCCTCCTAAATAATGTCCTACCCAGAGCCAATGCCACCTTATCATTTCTAGCCTCCCAGAGCAATTTCCTGGTCTGAACATCACTGAGAAAGGGGTGAGGACTAGGTGAAGACTAGATGCAAAATCTTCACTGATTAAGTTACCTAAGACCAACTGATAAGTGGGGCCACGGATTCATCCAACACACCAGTTCACCTCCAACACTGCAAGAACAGCAAAACCACAAAAGTGGCAACCTAAGATGGAGGTGATACCAAGGTCATTGACGAATGTGTTTTTGATGACAAATTAACGTTTTTTATGGCTAATTTTGAGGTAATAAGTGCAGAGGCTTTTCCTATACCCCAACATGTTTAAATAAAGTAGCTGGGCAGATAGCAGTCCCTGTCTGTCAAGTCATCTGAGGCCAAGCATCGTACACATGATCACTCATTTGTAAACTGGGCTTCCTGCCTGCTGAATACCTTTCAAAAACATAAGCTCTCTCCTAATTGCCTGGGTTGACCTATATTTAGAAACCTGAAATGTGCTGGTGTAGTAGAGAAGCCAGAAAAATGTTGGAGTTAATCACTAAATCAATCAGGGCTGACCCCATGAGGACAGTGAGCACTGAAGGTTGTTGGTCAAGGAGCTTCCGGAGGCTGGACTTAAAAGAACTCTCTTGTTTCTCTGAATCTGGAAAAACTGCTTATTTGTGCAAAAATATATTCTCGGAATAGAGCGTGGTCTGTCCCAGGACAGCCTTGGAAACTCTCATGCCAGTAACCCAGTCAAGGTTACCTTCATTTTGTCTTGGTGTACCCTTGTGGGCTTCCCCGTGACTGCCAGTGGCTGTAGGTACCACAGATGGAGAAGCAAGAACAATGTCCTGACTCTCAAGAGAAACCTAGTCACAGGAGCTCTATCTTCTTCCCCTCTCACTCTTGACCATCTTTCCTTTTCTTTTATTTTTTTGGTTTCTTAGTATTCTGGGTTGTTAAAGTTTATAATTTAAACTTTCCTCAAAGTTTTATACTGACAATGTGATGATGATAATTTCCTAAAAGTTTAGAGTTTGAAAAATTGGAGGAAAGCACAGAAGTATTAGGCTTTATTTTCAGTTTAAAGGAACTGTGATATGACATTTGGAAATGGGCACTGGGTACCTTAAAGATAGCAATTACCTTTACAGGAAGACTGAACAGAAAGTTCAGGAAGCTCCTTGATTCTGTGGGACCAGCACTATGCCCCAGATTTGCCAGCTTCCATGATGTCTGCAACCTATGCTAAGTGATGGCTGGACTTTGAATATTGAAGACAATAAACAGCCAAGAAGGAAAAAAATACCCAGAACTATCAGAGATAGTTACTGACCATTTGATTCCTATAGAAAATGCTTGTTAGATAGATGAGTAATGGAAAAATCTGATTATATTTTTTGAGATTTAGGTTTGGATGTCCACCTAGTTAATTTCAAGGTTAAATTAAGCTACCTGAGCCACATACACATATATTTTAAATTCTTGCATTGAATTTTGTAGTGCTAAGCTACAAAATGAGGAAATTGATTAAGTAATGTTAAAATGAAACAACTTGTACATTTGTTATCAACTATTTATTGAATCTTTACAGACTCATTTTTGAGAGAACAGAAAATGTGTATGAGACATTTTTGCCTTCAGGAAGTTTACATTCTAATAGCTAAGATGGGACTAAGTTAATAAAACAATTAGAGATATATAAATATGCAGATTAATGGTGAAGAGATGTGACATGATATGATACAGACCATATAATCAAAACAAGAATTCAGAGAAGCAGAATATCAATGAGGAATTCAGAACCCATGAAAGGCTAGCCACCAGTAGGTTTTGTGTAGGAAACAAACGAGAACATTCCAAGGAAGTGAAACAATCTGAGTGAAGTTATAAAGTCTAACGTGTGCTTATGCAGAGAGATTGCCCTAAAGCCTACCAGGGGCTGTGGGAAGTCAAGTTTGATGGTCTGGGAAGGAACAGATTAGAGTGGGATTTTCAACTAATGAGCAGTAAAGGAAGATACTTACAGTTATTTTTAAGTAGAAGAGTGTTACAGCGGGAACATGTTTTTGCAACCTAGAGAAGGTGACCCAGACCCTCAAGGATGTGGTCTTAGGGACCTGGGAGACAGCACACCCAAGAGAAGAGGGAGTTAGGCCTTTGGAATTTAATCCAGTAGGACAACAATGCTTCACAGAGGGACAAGATGATTCTGAGTATAGCAAACGTTTCCTGGCCCTGTCCTCAAGGTGTCTGAGACCTGTGAGAATTAGGGAAGCTATAAGCAAAAAAACAAAAAACAAAAGTCACCAAGAGAGCTGTTTTGTCAAAATACTTTGGGGAGCATAAACATGCTTTGGTACTCTTTCTAACAGAGACAATGGCAAAACATTTGGCCTGGTGGTAGAATGGTAAGAAGAAGAATTATATTATTTACATTATTGGTGCGTGGTGATAATAAAAAGTGACCATCTTTTGGTTGGTTTTATTATTGAAAATAATAAAATAATTGTATAATTCTCTACTAACAATACATGACTTTACTTTCTGTACTTGGAGTGACTGCTCCCATTCTCTCTTTCCCCACATATGCAACTAAAGAGACAAAGACAAGTAGTTCTCCATAGAGGGCAATTTTACCTTCAGGGAAATTCAGCAAATGTCTGGAGACATTTTCCACAGTCACAGCTGGGGTGGGAGTGATGCTACTGACATCTAGTAGGTAGAGGCCAGGGATGCTGCCAAATATCCTACAATGCACAGGACCATCTTGGCAATAAGGAATTATCCAGCCCAAAATGTCAAGCACGGAGGTTCAGAAACTCTGATATATACAAAGATGCTCACCGAAAGCATTATTTATAACAGCGGTATTTTGGAAATAATCCTCATTTCTAACAATAGAAGAATGACTAAATAAATTATGGGTTACTATGTGACCATAGGATGCCATGTTTTCAAATATAACTTGATGATATAGGAAAAAACTCACTATGTAATATCAAATGAAAAAAAGGAGTCAAAACTGTGTATACGATACAATCCCAATTTAGTAACAAATGCATACACAAATACATTACATGCATAAATGACCCAAGAAACAGGACTGGGTAGAAGTCACCAAAATGCCGACAATAGTTATTACTGGATGGTGGGGTATAAATATTTATTCTTTTCTTTGCACTTATCTGTATTTCTGAAATATCTTACAATCAGCATGAATTAAGTTTCTTTCTTTTTTTTTTTTTTTTTTGAGTTGGAGTCTCACTCTGTCACCCAGACTGAAGTGCAGTGGCCGCTCCCGGTCACTGCAGCCTCGACCTGCTGGGCTCCGGCGATCCTTCTGCCTCAGACTTCCAAGTAGCTGGGACTACAGGCACGCGCTACCACAGCTGGCTAACTTTTTTGATATATTGTAGAGACGAGGTCTCACCAAGTTGCCCAGGCGGGCCTCAAACCTGCGGGCTCAGGCAATCCTCACCTCAGCCTCCCAAAACACGGGATTACAGGCTGAGCCACCGGGCCCGGCTGAATTAAGTTTCTAATAAAAGCATAATAAATTTTTTATATCATCTAGTGATTTGAAACATAGGCCAATCTTAACAAGGAGAAATATAATTGGACTATGAGAACTTACATATAGGTTCAAAGCTTCAATTGGTAAAGGTGGGGGGAAGATGCTTTTGCTTATAAACAATTCATGTCAAAAGGGTGTGATTCAACTGAAGCTCAAAATCAAACAGCAGAGGCCTGAGCAGGTTGCTGAAAGAGCTACTTCAAACTTGGGACACCTTAATCATGACCAGGTTGCTGGAAGAGCTACTCCAACTTGGGACACCTTAATCAAAGGGTGTCCCAGGACAAGGCATGCAACAGTCCTCTGTGGGGCAAGCTTGCCGATCTGGATTGCTGAATGCTGTCTTGTGTGACATATTTTAAGGAACCATTGAAAATCTGGAGTAGATCCAGATGAGGGTAACCAAGATAGTGAGGGTTTGAAGTTGTGTGATGTGATAAGAAGGTGAGAGAGCTAGGGATGTTTAGTCTGAAGACAAAAATGCTTAGGAAAGACGTGAGAGCTGTCCTTAAATATTTGAAGGGCTGTCATAAAGGAAAGGGACAAATGTGCTCTGCATGGGGCTAGGCCACTAATCGCTGATGAGAACTGATAACTTATCTTCTTCTATACAATTTCCAAGCAAAAAGAAAAAACTCTTCTAAGTCTATGGGTTGCCCAAAATAGGGTGGCTAACTTGGGAAGTCATAGGGTCCTTATCACTGACTAAATGACAGTGTGTCAGGGGTTGTTGCAGAGAGGATGGAGGGTTGGGAAAATGAGAGAGGAGTGTTGCTACAACTGCATTCCTGATGCCTACAGCTCAATGTATGAACCAGTGCAGAGGGACCAATATTCATTGAGTGCTTTCCATGGGCCATGGGCCAGGAATGGTGCCAAGCACTTTACATGTTTTAACTTGTTTTTATAGCCACATTGTAATAAAGGTATTACTCTACATTCACCCTGTTTTCCAGATGAGGAAATGCAGACTAAGGGAAGTTCAGGAGCTTGCTCAAGGTCAACAGCTAGTAAATGTATCCATTTCTAATATATTATATATATATATAATATATATTTACATTCCAACAATATATAAAAAATATATTATATATATTTACATTCCAATAATATATATAATGCTAATAATATTAATAGTCATCGTAACTGTAGTAGCAAATATTTCTATAATGCATACTATGCAAAGTTCATATCTAAAATGAGGAAAATAATTACATCTGTATTAGTCAGGGTTCTAACTATGCTTCTATCCCCACTGGACAGATAAGTTTCGGAGGGAGTTGGGAATTTTGCCCAGAGCCAAAATTATGCCAGATTCTGTAGTTGTGCTATTAATAGTAATATTCATCACCATCATGATCATCACTGCAGCTGCAAACACTCGTATAATATATGCTATGAGTCAAAAAACACAGTGCAAAATGTTGTACCTACAAACATTTATTTAATACAACATACCGTGAGGTGTGTCCTCCTGTAGTCCCTATTTCATTGCCGAGGAAAGGTAGATTTGGGGAGGGGTTGAAGACTTTGCTCAAGGTCACACAGCTAATAAGTGATAGAGCGGGGTTTTGAAACCTAGCATTTCACACTCCTCAGTGGTACTAATAACCCTCATTGTCATTGTTGTCATTTTTATAGTCATACTAATGGCACAGATGGGTTAGACAGTCCATGCTATGTGTCTGGCCAATATGGCAGCCTTAGGAGGTAGTGTGATGGTTAATTTTACAAGTCAGCTTAGAAGATGTTTTTGGATGAGATGAGCATTTATATCAGTGAACTTTGAGAAAGCAGATTGCCCTCTATAATGGGGTGGGCCTCATCCAGTCAGTTGAGGGCCTGAATAGAATAAAAAGGCCTCCCAGAGCAAGAAGAAGTTTTCCAGCAGACTGCCTTTGGACTTCATCTGCAGCATCGGCTTTCCTGGGTCTCGAGCCTGCAGGTCCATACAGATTTTGGCCTCGCCAGCCTCCACAATCACCAATTGTGAACAACTCCCTATAATAAAGCTTCCCCTTTATGCACATTCTATTGGTTCTGTTTCTCTGAAAAACCCTGACTAATACAAGTAGGTATGATTATTATCCTCATTTTTAAACATGAGAAAACTGAGACCCAGGGACATCTGAAGAGTCACAATGACTAACAGATGGCTGAGCTAGGATAGAAACTCCAACCACTGGTTCTATAGTCCATGCTCCTATGTGAGGTTCCCTGGAACTCTTTCCTCTCTCAACTGTGGTTTTCTTTTTTCATTTCAATATCTTTTAATTTTTTCTTTATTTTAAAGATGTAGAGTACAATTCAGGGCTAGGTATACAAATGTTCATTATGTGGGTACCTTTGTTGATGAGGTGTGCCCCTCCCTTCACTGGCAGTTTTCCTCAACTGCCAATCCCATCCCCCCTCCCCTGGTAGGTTCCCACTACTGCCAATCCCTTTCTTGTAGTATTATTGTTCAAGGTCTGCTTATGAGTGAGAACATATGGTACTCTGTTCTTTGTTTCTATGACAGATCACTGAGTATGATAGACTCTAAATCCATCCAACTTGCTGCAAAGTCCATATGTCTGTCCTTTTTTATGGCTGCATAATATCCCATTGAATACATGTGCCACATTTTTAAAAATCCAGTCCAGCTTTGATGAGCAGCATGGTTGGTTCCATGTTTTTGCTATTGTGAATAGAGCTGCAGTAAACATGCATGTGCAGGTATCTTTTTGGTAGAATGACTTGAGTTCCTCCTGGTATATTCCCAATAGGGAGATTGCTGGGTCATATGGAAGGTTAATTTCTAGTTCTTTCAGAAATCACCACACTTGTCTTCCAAAGAGGTTGCACTAGTTTGCATTCCCACCAGCAGTGTAGAAGCATTCCTTTTCCTCTGCATCCTCACCAGCATCTGTTTGTTTTAATAATGATGGCCATTCTTACTGGGGTTAGGTGGTATCTCAGTGTGGTTTTTGCATTTCTCTGACGATTAGTGAGGCTGAGCACTTTTTCTTCTTTTGAGAAGTGTCTATTCATGTCTTTTGCCCACTTTTTAATGGGGCCATTCATTTTTTTCCTTTCGGGGCTTTTGAGTTCCTTATAGATCCTAGATGTTAGGCCTTTGTCAGATATACAGTGGGCAAATATTTTTTTCCCATTCTGTGGGCTGTCTCCCCACTCTTGTTGGTTTCTTTTGCTTCACAGAAGCTTGTCAGTTTGATGAGGTCCTACTTGTCTATCTCATCTCTTATGGCATGGGCACTTGGGGTTTTGATCAGGAATTGGTTGCCAGTTCCAATTTCCATAAGGGGTCTCCTGTATTTTTTAAGATTCTTGTAGTCTGAGGTTTTACATTTAGGTCTTTGATCCATTTAGAGTTCATTTTTGTGTATGGTTATAGGTAGGGGTCCTGTTTCAATCTTCTGCATGTGATCAGCCATCAGCTATGTTTTATGAACTAGATGGCATGACATTAGGAGACTCCCAGAAGTAACCTCTCAAGGCAGGAGAAGTTGCTGGCTGGAGAGAACAAATGGCATCTCTGGGCTTCTAATGGAGGTTTACTTCTTCTTCGGATACCCCCTGACACTTTGGGGCATTCCTCAATATTTGACAGATTAAAAACTAGAAGACCCAGTGCCCTTTCTTCCTCCTGCTATTGTTCAATTCACCTGAAAAAGGATTTACTGAGCACTTTCCTCTTTCACATAAGTTAAAGGCAACTTGTCTTGCCTTCTCACCCCCCTCCACCCTCATCAGATAATTTGCTTAAAATACAGAATGTTTAAAATAATTCAGCTACATAAAATTTCTTCTCCACTTCCCCAAGCTGGAAAAACATCCAAGGACATGTATTGTTTTTGTAAAGATTTGAAGTCTTGCCCTGATTTCAGTTACTCCTATGATAAGGCTTCTGCGTGCTAGTTTCCGAAACCTTTCACTGATAGGAAAAATCCTCTTGATTGTCTCAGTTTTGTTTGACTTTTGCCAGATTTCCATTAATACCAGTATCTCTTTGGACCATCCAAAGTATATTCTCTTTTGGTGGCTCATCTTTCACATAATTTCCAAACAAAAATACAACACAGACAAAAGCAGCACAAAAACATGCCATGGGACCAGGTACTGAAAAAAAAAAAAAGGCATTGAAACAGACC
Organism: Carlito syrichta; assembly: GCF_000164805.1. Taxonomy (NCBI): domain Eukaryota; kingdom Metazoa; phylum Chordata; class Mammalia; order Primates; family Tarsiidae; genus Carlito; species Carlito syrichta. The sequence continues at coordinate 545,066 of NW_007017739.1, forward strand.
CAAACAGAAATACAATGGTTTTATTATATGAGCCTTCAGCAGTAAAGAAGAAAGGAAAAAGCAAGGTTAGCAAAAGAGGGAAGAAAAGCAAAATGACTAATACACGCGAAGTGCCTAAGGAGATGGTGTTTTCTTTGTATGCATCAACATATGCTCAAAGAATATTTCCCTATAAGGGTGTCATTGCCCACTCACTTCTTGTTTACTGTTAACATGTAAGAGAAGATTTTAAATCTATTGGCAGTTCCCCTGGGAGTTGCAAGGAGGAAGGTGTTGCTACTGAATTAGGGGATACTCAGCTTGAAAGTCAAGGATACGTGAGACACAGCCTCATCACTATCTAGTCCTGTCCGGTCCAGCCTCATCTGACCTCTCAGTGAGGGCTGTGGACAGCTGGCCCACACGGGCCAGCCCATGGGGAGAGGCTTTCAGAGGATAGCCTCTTATTTTCTTTGGGTGTTTTATCACAAAGAAGGTGGATGCCAAGGAAAAAATAAATCCAGAAGCTTCTAGTCTAACCAAAATCAAAGATGTTCTATCAAAGACAGCAGTTCTCTAGCTCCGGGGATAATCCTATTTCTGGTGCTATCACCCTGAGGTCAGTGAATGTCATTGAGGAAAACCATTCTGAATGTGGAGAAAAAGCAGGGTTTCAGGCAATCAAATCTGAAGGTGACAGGACACTGGGCTTTGTTTTCAGGCATAGGCTGCCTCCCTTTCTTGAGGTTCCAGTCCCTCCATTCCTGGTTCCCTGTATCCACTTCTATCCCCCAGCCCCAGTACCCTTCCCTGTTCACCTCGAAGGTCATTACCTGCACTGTGTCTTCCTTGTTGCCCCAACTCACAATGAGCTGTTCCTTCTCTGATCTCAGATGACTTAAGCAATCTCTACCATTCAGCCCAATACTCCGTAGATTCTCTTTGGTATTCTTTTTCAGTGGTTTCATGTATATAGATTATTTCTATCAAATAATACTCCATATGCCTTGAAAGAAAAGACCTTGTCTTATACTTGTTGGGGATTCCCCACCCTCACTAGATCTAGCACTTTGGCGACCTCAGTACATTCTTGCTGATATACTGCTTAATTTATATCGCCTCCGTACCTAGCTTCCAGACAGTGGCTATGCTTAGGCCTTCCCATTCACACTGCATTCCTGACCAGTACATACAAACAACACCAAACGACATCATTTTGGGTGAAAATTAGGATATAGTGGAGAAAGGAAATCTTATTGCTTAAGATTTTTAGTTTGTTTGTTGCGCTAGGAGAAGGGAAACACTTGCAAGGCTTTCCTGGCTGATTTTAGTAACACGCTCTTGGCCCTTTCACATGATGTGTACAGACATTTTACTCAATCTGTGAGAATCTTTGATACAGACAGAGGAACCTTGACACTCACCAGGCCTCTTTTTAATAAACAGAGGAGACGTGAGATGAGCAGGTCCAGGGTGATGGGAAGAGGTGATATTGAATTTCATTTCTCAGCTATGTGCTAGGGAATCAAGATTATTCTTAAGGGGGAGGAAGCGGAAACAACACCCAACCGTGATATTGATGGGGGGTCTGGTTGTATAACTACTGCTGAGGTTCAGTAAGCTTCCCAGATGAGATTTCTGTGTTCCGGGGCTGCTTTTCCTTTAAACAGAAGCTGGTGGGTGGGGGGCATTGTTCTGGCTTCTGTATTAATCTTGCTTTCCTTCCACTCGCACCTGCTAATGTTACCTGGCAGAGTCATAGCCATCGCTGCACCCCTCCCCCATCCCAAGTTTATTTATTGTGGCTATCTTACCAGCTATTGGCTCAACACACTACACTCAAATATTCATCATTTAGCTCTCTGGGTAAATCGTATTTAATCAGCACAGGAGAGAAAATAGCATAATTATAGATGCCGGATGCCATTACACTCAGAAGAAATTAAACCCTGTCTCAAGCCGACCAGCGGTTGCTGTGATTGCATCACCACTGGGGTTACAGAGAGGTTAGTGGCCATTGGGGGCCAGCGGTACCTTGTAGTATGCCTGACCCAGATGAGCCGTAAGGAGACACACTCGCATACACATTCATGGCATCAAAAACTCATCAGACGGCAGCCAGTAAATTAATCTTTTATTGTTCTGAGAACGTGATCAATGGGACCGTAATCAAGTCAGGTTCATGCATGGAGATGTAGGAATGGTAAATAAATGGGCCCAGAGAATTCTAGTCCAAAAAGCGGATAGAAGGAATTCCCATTCCCAGCCTTTTCCAGAGTACTTTTTTGCCAATAGCCGGAGGGATAGTGACAATTAAGGAAGAGGAAGAAGAAAACCTTTTCAGTGGAGCAAAAGCATCCACTTGGGGCATGTGAACCCTTACAAAAAATCTTCCCAGCTATGGAGGATATAAAAGGTCAAACTGGAAGCACACGTTAGTCCTGGTCCTTTGCCATAGTTAGAATTGACTTGTCCCATCTGCAAAAGTTTCCATGTCAGAAATGCTAATGAGTTGTTTTATTTGAGGAAATGGATAAGGTGAAAAGTTGCCCCCCCAAAAAAAAAGAAAAGAAAAAAGAAAACCCAATGATAATATAACATCAGAGCCCTACCTGCTTTCTGCTTGCTGAAACGAGTTCCTGGAACAAGTTGGAACCTTGGGGTCAGCTTCCTTCCAGCCATTCTTGGACCAGCCTGTTTCCACACACATCCAGAGCCACCTGCACTTGTCTGAGTTACAGAACAAGAGTCACCTTTAATCTCTCAACACAGCTTCTCTTCCCTGGACCTGAACCCCAGGTCAGCAACCCCATCCACTGTGGAGCACTGTTTATAAAAATTCAAAAATGTCCAAAGAAGCAATTAGGCTTCACTTATTACTATTGGGCGATTGTTTTTGTTTTTTTCCTGCTCCCCCCTTATCCTTTTTTCTTTTGGCTAATAATGCTTCTGAGGTTTGGATAAGTAACTAAGAGGAAGGAGATCTCCTTCTAGTCCATCCTGCTGCCGACAATTAAGAAACCTCAAAGTAATTTTTGAAAATGTCAGCGTCTCATTTAGCAAAAGGATAAATAATAAATGAAGCGTAATCACTGTCCTGTGCTGGTGGTACAGCTTCGCGGTGTCATTAGTAAACTAACGGTATAATATCTTTGTGTCACAGTTTAATTATATCTTGTAATTAGTTTCAGCAATGGATTGCATAGAGTCAGGCCCCCTGAGCTAAACAAAAGGTAATAGAACTTTCAGCGCCCCTGCATAAATCAATTATGAAAGTGTCCTGCGTTATTTGAAGCTTGTTTGCTGTAATTTTATGCACAAAGCTGAACTGGCCCTCCTTGCCCGTGGAAGGCAGCTCACCCCACCCCACACTTGCCTGCAGCTGAGCCTGGGGTGGGCCCACACGCAGCCTGGCCCACCGGTGCATTTGTCAGGACCAGCTCAGCAGTAAATACCCTGGAAGGGGCGAGGAGCTGAGGGGAGGGGAGGTGTGGGGTGGAGGGCAGAGGACGCAGAAGGACCGGAGCAGGTAATAGATGCACCATGTGCGAGGAAGCAGGGAATCAAATGGGAAAAGATGTGAGGGCCTGGAAAGAATGATTCTTTATGCTTCCCCGAACAAAGATGAGAAGGTTAGGAGCATCAAAGGCCAAGCAACGTTGATGAATATGGGCAGGCGGATGCGATACATGTCCCTTTATCATTTGTCCTTTCAACATCCCTGCTCTCCCCAAGCGGTTGGAATTGGAACCGGCACAGGTTACTTGGCAATGGGGAATGGGGAAGGAGAATCCACATCTTTAATTGGGTCTAATTCGGGTCCTACAGAGCTCAGAAACTGTAAAGGGCTTCTGAGCATGGTTGAGGGCTAGCTGTGGTCACCAGGCCCAGACGGGAGAGTCACGGAGTCCCGCTGGGGAAAGCTAAGAAGAAACTCAGGGGCGGGGGGGTTGGTTAAGTCCAAATGCCACCAATACGTGTGATCATCTCTTTTTGATCAAACTGTAAGGCATGGCAGAGAGTGGGGGTGGGGTCCACATTCAAAGTCCTCATCAAGTTGTCTTTGAAAGTAAGTCTAGTGCTACGCTGGCCTTTCTGTTTATACAACAATTTACAGGTTTAAACGAAACCCCGCTTGAAAAAGCAGACTGAATCTTCCTATTGTGAGCACTTCAGCAAATTTAACAAAAGAAAGAGCCCAGGCAAAGAAGAGGGGGTGGGGGGGAAGGTCCAGTCCTCAGACTGGTGTGCTGCAATCTGGCTGGTTGCTATGGTGACGTGATGGCTTGTTCACATGGCAACATACCTTAGGTCCACTATTAAAATGATGAGAGTGAACTCGGTTGCATTAAGGAGAGTGCGCTGTATGCTAAAGCAAGTCTTTATCTCCAGAGAGAGCTGGACAGAGGCTAGTATCCAGTACAAATCAGGGAGAAAAGGAGGAGGAGGAAAAGGTTGAAGGTCTGGAAGAGGGAAGAACCGCAGGGATACAGTAACTATGAAAAGAAAGATCCTCAGTTCTGTATGTCAATCGAGGGCCTGAGATTCAGAAGATGGACAATGAATTTTGTTTGATACAGAATTCATCGTTCAAGTCAGCCCATCAGGATAATGACCCCCTATTAAAAAAAATCCAAATGAACCTGCTGTACCCTAGCTCTAGAAAACGTCAACAGTAAACTGAACCCAACCCATGAGCTGTCGCTGTTACGAACAGCCGAGCGACTGCCACTTAAATAAAACACTCTAATAACGATGAGGGTGGCAAATTATACAGCATTTATTTATCGAATATAAAAGTCCATTGACAGCCACAGAGCCACATCATATCACATTCGAACTGGTGGGGAGCAATTCCTTTGAAAATCGGGTTTCATGATTCCTTTAACATAGTGACAATTTTTCCTCCTACTGACATTGAGAGGGTGGCGATAATTCTGCGGATATTATCCCAACAACCTTTCCTACCTATCCAGGCTTGATTTCTTTCTGCTGGTTAGAAAGCACTGCTGTGGCATACATAAGAGACAGGTGGCAATTACAGGGCTATATAATCGCACTGGGGGCTCCGAGTGATATCGTAAACCACCCATGGGATGCCCGAACCCCTGAAATTCCCACACCCCTCACTCATTCTGCCCCCTCCCCACCTCTCTACGGCTGGCTGTGCTTTCTTTGAAAATCTCATTACCATAAAGTGAAGACCTCACAAGCCACAAAAGGCTCTTAGTGGGGAGACACAGCAGAAGGTGAGCTTGGCATCGTCATATTTTTTGTTGACATCTGCCCTTCCGTCAGAGGGCTCAGCTCTACATGTCAGCCACTGACTTGGTTCCTCTTTTGTGCCAGTGTTCTACCACAGGTACCACCATGGGTACCTGAGCTCCAGAAGCTCCTATCCTGGCAGAGAAGAGGGGACATGGAACTCTGAGATCCTCAGAAAGGGCTGAGGATGAGAGCAGAGAGCAAAGCCAAACCCACTAGTACATGGCTGTCTCCGCTCCCAACCCTACATTTCTCCTGAGTTTTAGGTGGCAGAACATGGCTCTTCAATGTTTTCTAGGGTTTCATAAGATGTTCTGGCTTCCTTAGGAGTCTCTATAAACAAACTCAGTGAGGGGAGGCAACATAGCTCAGGGGTTAAGACCCTGAACTTTGTAGTAGAAACTTTCTTTGTTACTGGCTAGCAGGGTGACCTCTCTGAGCCTCAGTTTTCTGATCTGAAAAGTGGGGCGGAGCAGTACCTGACCTTCTCAGATTGTTGGGAGAATTAAATGAAATAATTGTTGTAAAGGGATATACTCAATCCAGGGCATATACATTTTACTAATTATTGGCAATCCTTATGGACCTAGTCAGTCTGTGGCTGGCAGTGCTATTTCTGTTGTGATTTTAGCAATGGAGAGATACATAATTATCAGACGATAAGTTATTGAGCAAGAAGCCATTTTTTTTTTTTTTTTTTTTTTGGCCTGTATTGGAAAAATCCAGTGTAGGACACAACTTAGACATTCCCTAGATTCCTCTAGAGAAAGGCAGGCCTGGCATGAAGCTCAACTCACCACCTTTTGCTATACATCTTTCCTTTCGGTTTCTATTTTGACTGCTGACAAAACACCAGTTTTGTCCCTCTTTCCTAAACGGTGGGCGAGCATTTCTTCCTAAGCATGGTAAGCTGTACGTCGAGAAAAAAAAAAAGAAAGAAAGAGAGAGAAAGAAAGAGGGAAACCTTCTGGTGTCTATCAACTTTCCATGACAGCTGCACTCATGTTCCCTCCTGAGGACCAAAATAACTACAAAGTGTATGAAATCGTTAAGCACATAAAAATCCCGGAGGTAGACGCTGAGAATAAAACTCGTGATTTCCCAACCAAAAGGCATCAAAGCCCAGCCCTCACAGTTCATTTGCTTCCCTCCGCTCGATCTGACTTTGCTCAGTAAGCTGGCAGTATTAGCCCTACACACAGCTCAGAGAGGAGAGAGAGGAAGGCTGGGCCCCTGACCTGCCTGGTCCAGCAGCCTGGTATGCATAACAAAGGCTTGGGGGCGTGGGGGAGCCCAGAGGCAGATGAAACCAGCCAGAAAGCGCTGGAAAGAGAGAAGGCATTTGAATCCTCATGACTATTTTTTTGCAGCTTATGATACACTTTTCACACATTTAATGGTGAGGCAGCTAGGTTTAAAGAAACTTTCCCATTTAAATGTGCCATAACAGAATAATAAGGTTATGCAGCATGTCTTGATGTACGGTCCCATCAGGTAGGATGGTGATGGGAAGAGGCAGCGATATTGAATCTGAATAGAAACCTAGACATGGATGTTCGCCGTTGGTTGCCACAAAGCGAGCGCAGGAATATTTCTTATCATGTAGGCAGACTCACTCTTGGTTTCCAATCTTCTCCAATAGCCCTTGATTTGGGAAGTGTGTGTGTGTGTGTGTGTGTGTGTGTGTGTGTGTGTGTGTGTGTGTGTGTGTTTAAGAAAGAACTGCAACAGAAAATACTGAACCCCTAATATATGCTGATAGTCATGCTGGGTGATCCAACCATGAAGCACCCAACTCCATAGACCATGATAAGGTCTGTTTTCACATTCGACCCTTCTCTATTTACTGAACACCTACTAATGTTTCTAGAATCCTGTTTAGTGCACTCCAAGGCACTAAGACATAAAAATGTTTCTACTTTCAAGGAATTCATAATTTCGTTAGAATGTAAGATGCCAAAAATAGTCTAGATTGGAATCAGCAAGCCTGTAGGCCAAAATCGGACTGCCACTTGTCTTTGTAAAGTAAGTTCTATTGGAATACAGTTCCAAAGTGTTGGAAGACACATTGTTTACATATTGTCTATGGGTGCCTTTTCCATAAAATGATATAGATGAGTAGTTGCAACAGAGACCATGTGGCCTGCTTCAAATATTTACTATCTGGCCCTTTACCAAAAGAGTTTGCCAGGAACATGAGTTGTTCCAGGTTCGAAGGAAAATGATCGTGGTGGCTGGGGGTAACTATAAAAGGATAATGGAAAGGATGACCCATCAAGAGGGCCTGGTGGAACCTGGATAGCTGCACTCATGTTCAGAGTGCAGCTATCCAGATAGACTTAGTGGAGTGGCGAAGGTATTCATGGTCAGGGAAGCAGCACAGGCAAGAGTAGAGAGGAAAGAGGCAGCATTGTTATTTGAGGGACACCAAGAAGAACCATCTAGTTAGGGCAGCCAGTTTCATTTCAGAGCAGTCAGCCGAAAGGATGGTCTGAGAAGTGGGAGACAAACCAAAAGAATGTGGGATTCCTGAAGCCAAGGAAGTAATGAATTTTCAAAAAGTGAGGTGACAGGAAAAGTAAACAGTATCTGGTGCCATTGTTCAGCAGCACAAGAGTGTGGAAGGTAAAGAGTCAAAGGAAAATAAAAAAGGGAAGTGGTAAGGATGGACCACCTGCTGAAGAAGTTTGACCATGAAATGGAGGAGAGAAACAGGTTGATAACTTGAGTAAATGGCAAAGTCGAGTGTTGAACCTGCTAGGTTAGGAGAAACTGTGCATGTCTTAAGGTAAATGAGAAACAGAAGATAGGAGGCGGCTGAGGACCTAGGGAGTTAGAAAATCAGGAAAAATGGAGAAGAAGGGTCACTTCTGCCTCTAAGACCAATGAAGACTCTGAGACAGCAAATAGATATTTTGTGTAGAGCAGTGGGTAGCTAGGTAAGAGTTCCCAGATGGTCTACTTCATCTCAGGAAGGATATCAGCTGATTGTGAAGGTGATGGGTCCATCAGGGGTTAGGAGGATGGGTAAGTGAATAAGAGCTCTTCCAAGAGCTCTTGGAACATCATAGCATCCCTCTGTGGGAGACCACGTCTGCTTACCTTGATGACTTTCCTCTGCAGGGGTCTGTGATTCAGGCCCATGTGTGTGGTAGAGATGGTTCAGGTTGATATTGACCCAGGACAATGCCCAATGAATGGGTCATCTATCACATGAATGAGAAGGAACTAGAGAAGTTGACAAGAGCCTTGGGGTTGGGCAGGAAGCCAAGCATAGCCAGACTGGATCTGGTGAACTGGGGGAATAATGTGCATGGTAGCAACTGAGTCAGAGAGAAGGCTTGCTGAATGAAATTCATGGAGGGATTAGACCTTGATATTGCTGGTTTGTTTTTTCCTATCAGGGCCATTCTTGGAGTCGAGAAGCTTAGTCCATTTTTTAATCCTTATGGATAAATTGGCAGTGGTCTGTTTTCTGTTGTGGGCTTGCTGGGTTGATTTTGAGTATGGTAGACATTACTACAATTCACCAGTATCTAATGTCCTCTATTTCTGGACACTTGAAGGGTTATACTTCCCATCTACCTTGAAGTAAGGCATGGTCATGTGTTATCAAATGAGCATTGATGTGGCCCATGTCACTTTTGGGCTGGGTCATATGATTTTCAGTGTGAGACCATCCAGAACTCTCTAACTCTGTGGTGGCAATCATGAAGGAAGTCTTGTGTTGAGGAGGTAGGAGTGAGGATTACTAAGAATGGAGGACAAGAGCCCTGGGGAATTGCTTGGACCCCTAGCAGACTGAGAGAGAGGGGTGCACTTGACTGAATTGTCCCCCCAATTTCTTTTTAACCCCACAACCTCAGAATGTGACTGTATTTGGAGACAGAGCCTTTAAAGAGGTGATTAAGTTAAAAGACAGTTAAAGTGAGCCCTCATCTAATGGGACTAAAGTCTTTATAGGATGAAGAAGTTTGGATACACAAAGAGACACCATGGATGCGTGCACACAGAGGAAAGACCACATGAGCACACATTGAGAAAGTCGCTATCTGCCAGCCAAGGAGATGTCTTAGAGAAACGGAACCTGTAAACACCTTGATTTTGGACTTCTAGCCTTCAGAGCTATAAGAAAATAAATTTATGCTGTTGAAGTCCCCCAGTCTGTAGTATTTTGTTAGAGCAGCCCTAGAAAACTAATTGAGGGACAAACTTTTTTCTGTTAAACCACTAAGATGTTGGGTTGCATGTTACCACAACACAATCTTACTCATCCTGACTACCACAGTAGGATGCTGCAGGTTGGGTGGCAGAAATGAGCCCTCTGAAGTGATTTCACTTAACTTGAGACTTGAATGGCAAGGAGGAGCTAGCTGTTGGAGAGTCTAGAAGAACATTCAGGACAGATGGAATAACTAGTACAAAGTCTTTGGTTTGCTTGTGATGGGAAAGAGCTGACAATGAGATGGAGAGACAGGACACACAGAGGTCATGAGCAAGGTTAGGGAGTCTGGATTCAGTGTTATAAACCATAGAAAAACACTGTGGGGTTTTAGAGGCCGGGCGCAATGGCTTAAACCTGTAATCCCAGCACTTTGGGAGGCCAAGGTGAGGGGATTACCTGAGTCCATGGGTTCGAGAACAGCCCGGGCAACTTGGCGACACCTCATCTCTACAATAAATTATAAAAAAAATTAGCCAGGTGTGGTAGCACACACCTGTAGTTCTGGCTACTGGGAAGGCTGAGGTGAAAGGATTGCCTGAGCCCAGCAGGTTGACACAGAGATTTCTGTGAGCATGCCACCGCACTCCAGCCTGGGCGACAGAGTGAGACTCCAACTCAAAAAACCAAACAAACAAAAACAAAAACACTGTGTGGTTTTAAATGAGGAAATGATCTGATCTGATTGTTTGTTTTGTTTTAAGGAGGATCACTCAGCTTTCTGTGTGGGGAATGAGCTGTAGGAGGGAAGAACAGGAACAGGAAGGGTTTTGCAGTCATCCAGGCAAAAGACTTGATGGAGCTTTAATCTAGGATGGAAAGGAGCAGATGAATTTGGGTGTTTGATTCCATAAGCTTCTTCTTTGGGTAGCTATTCATGTTAGAGTAGTGAGTATATTGGAAATTTCATACTCCTATTCCCAGTGTTTATCACGGGAAAATGCCAAAATTCTGGGCAGAAGAAGGAATACGCTCAGATGTGTGGAAAGATCATGGGTGGAGGAAGTTATGTGGTAGTTTCCACAAAGAAAACTAAATAAGTCAAGTGGCCCTAGGAGCCTTCTCACAGCATAACAGAGAAAGAGAGAAGAGAATGCAATAGTGAAAGTGGGTGGAAGAAAATGATCCCACTGATTTGACAATAGGTATGACATCAGCTATTACGTTCAACATGATACACAGTAGGAAAGGCCATTGGTCGAGAAAGTATTGGGCTTCTGAAGGTGTAAACATTAGTGAGGCTTCACCTGGACTCTGGAATTCAGGTCCTGTGGCAGGAATGATAGAATTTCTAGAGCAGATGCCCAGGAGGACTGGCAGGCTGAAATGAGAGTTTCAGGTCCTGGGTATGGAGACAAGCTTGAAGAAACAAGCATGCATCCTGAATCCTTGGCCCCAGTGTTGTGACAGCCCAGAGTGCTTCCAATTATCTCAAGGGATACAACATTTGCCCTTTTCCTGATCACTTTTATTCTAAAAATCAAAATCGGACAGGCATAAAATTAAACAATTAAAAACCTTTGTATAAAAAATTTGTATAGCACTTTTGGAATTTACAAATCTCTTTCATGGATGTTAGGTCTCATGCGACTCACAACCTCTCAGGCTGTGGGGTAGAGAATGGGTTATAAGAAGGAAGGAGGAACACAGGGGCTCTGGAATTGTCCAGGCAAGGGGCAACATGGCAGCTCAGTTTAGGATGGTGGCATGAGGATGGGGAGAGGTGGGTGGTTAATTTGAGGTTAATTCCTTCAAATGAATTAATTTATAAGTTTAAAAAAGATTTATGGGGATTGACTATGGCCCAGGAATGGGGCTAGGTTCTGGATGCTTACAGGAACTCTCTTAAGATTGCCTAAATCTTGGCATGGAAAGTGCTGGGGCAGACATGTAAACAGATGGCTATGGCATGATAAGAGAATAGCTCTAACCGAACCAAGTGCTCTAGGGTCTGGGGTTAATCTGAGGACTCTGCCTGGAAATTTTGAGAAGATTTCCACAGGGAAGGTGTGTCTGAGTAGAGCCTAGGAGGATGAGAAGGGATTTTCCTGAAAGAAAAAGGCAGGAGGGCATGACAGGGGGGAGGCAGCAGCATATACAAATGTGCATATGTTGCTGAATTAGGGAGGATTTTTTTTTTTGAGTTGGCGTCTCATTCTTGTCACCCAGGCTGGAGTGCACTGGCATGATCATGGCCACTACAGCCTCGACCTGCCACCTCAGGCTTCCAAGTAGCTGGAACTACAGGTGAGCACCTCCATGCCCAACTCATTTTTAGATTTATTGTAGAGACGAGGTCTCTCCAAGTTGCCTAGGCTGGTCACAAACCACTGGGCTCAGGCAACCTTCTTGCCTCTAACTCCCAGTGAGTTAGGGAGTTTGGCCCAATACTACAAACATGCAGGAAGAGGCCAACTGAGGCCACATTGGGAGGGTCTCATGTGATTATGCTAAGAGGCTGGCATTTGATTGTCAAGCCGTGGTAGTGTCAGTGGTGATTTGAAGCCTCAGAAAGGGATGGTTGTTTTTCAGACAGGAAGAGAGAAACTGAAGGTCTGAAGGTCTGAAGCATTGACAAAATCCTGGATATTGGAACTATGTAATATAATTCCTTTTTGTAAAATACTTTTATTCAATGATACTTTATATTTCCTAATATAGATCCATCATCAAGAATAAACTATCATCTGCAAGGGCCATTCAAGAGTTTGCAAATCTGAAGAATTTGACATCTAAATGGCCAACCAGAAGACACTGAAGTATAGATGAAAAGTCTGAAGTCCAACAATGGGCTAATGCTCCACAGCCAGTCAGTTTACAAATCCGTTCTGAGATGACATTTCAGTTCTCAGTACAATGAGGTATTTGCATGAGTTTTAAAACTGAAATTATAAAGAGAAAAGAAGTACTGACACATGCTACAACGTGGATGAACCTTGAAAACATAATGCTGAGTGAAAGAAGCCGGACACAAAAGACCTCATGTTGTATGATCCCATTCACATGAAATGTCCAGATTAGGCAGGTCTATAGGGATAGAAGGTAGTTCAGTGGTTGCCAAAGGTTGTGGGGCAGGAAAAATGAGGAGTGACTGATAAAGGTATGGGGTTTCATTTTGGGTTGATGAAAATATTCTCAAGTTAGATTGTGGCAATGGTTGTACAATGCTTGAATATACAAAACATTCTTGAATTAGACACTTTAAATGAGTGAATTTTATGGTATGAGAATTATATCTCAGTAAAATCCTTAATAAAATCTAAAGCTAGAGTCTTTAGCATATTGATTAACATATTAAAATACCTAATAGCAATATACCTTGGAGACAATGCAATTGATTTCTTGGGCAAATCTGTCAACCTTCGTATTTTAACATCTTAGAGAGTTCTCCACATATATTTGTGGTTCTAAAGAATTATATAAACATTCCTAGGGAAAAGGGAGGCCTCAATCCTGAGAAACCATATCTCACAGAGGCTCTTTGAAAGTCTTTGTCTAAATAACACAAAACAGAACATTTGGCAAGAATAAAGCCCGGACAAATGGTCACGGGTCTTAATGCTCAAACTATTTTTGGTTTTCATTTGTTGGCAGAGTAGTGTTTCAATAAGCTTTTTGGCTTACTTGTTCTTGAGTTCTGTGTATGCCCTACATTCCTCTTATTTACTCAGAATAGGGAGAAGTGATCTACGGCATGTGAACTGATTTTAAGGCTTAAGTTGACTGGTTTCTACTGCCATACTCCACCCACAACTGCAGTGACTGCTGTCCAATGTCCCAAGTACTCCACAGAACCAGGTGTGGTGACCCACCTCCTAAACCGACTCTCAATCCTCTAAGAAGCAGTGCTTAACCAAAAAATCTTCTTCTATTCCTTCCCCGGAAAGAGATCTGGGTCCACCATTTTGAAAACATTGATGACTCATGGCTGGCTCAAACCACGGCTTTAGGTCTCTTCTTCTATGACGGTCATTCTTACTAACATGCTTCCTTCCAAAGGTGCACCTGGCAAGTGAATGAATGCTGTTCCAAGGAGAACCTAGATTTGACTTCTTTTTTTCTGAAAACTCAAATGAGAATAACAAAATTCAGCAAGTATGTTGCCGTATTACTCAAGAATACTGCTTCCACGTCAGCATAGACCTGGCAGGCTGGTGTGGCATATGTTGAGTTGCCTCGGAATAGAGTCTTTGTGGTTGAACACTACTGCAATCTCACACGCTCTCCATGGGTGGTTTAACTTAATTTTGTGTGCCATGGATTGTTTACCTTCTGTCATTTGCCCCAAGGGACTCTTAGGACCCTGATGGACTTGCTGGTTCAGAATTCTCCAATCCTTCATGGATTTATAAAATCCTCGAGAATGAGCTGTGTGGGGACAGGGTGAGCAGACGCAAGCATGTAATTTCCTTTACTAATCATCAACTTTTTCAGCTCAGAACAAGGAAGGAACATCAGCCAGGATGTTGAGCCTGTTTGATCATTTTCATATGCTCTTTCTTATTTAAAGCAGAGTACCTTGGGATCTTTTTTTCCCCTTAAACAATGGTCCCCAAAATTATTTTAAAAAAGAAAATAGAGGCTCAGTTCCATCTGTAGTACATATTATAATCAATTGAGGGTACCAGATCTTTGATGGGGAGAGAGAAGGGGTAGAAACTAAAGAGGTGGTAATTGCATAGTCATCTACTTTAAAGGTCTTCCTTAAATATCTACTGGTGTAGACAGGTAAATCTGGTTACTTTCAGGAAATAGTACCCCCTGTATTTGATCAGTAAAACATCACCACTTGACAAGATCGCATTCCACGAAATATTAATAGTAGCCATCATTTTTGAGCGTCTACAAAGTATGTTATCGATTTGGTGTGGATTAGCTCAATCTTCACAAAATTTTGGTGAGGTTTCATTCTTGCCCATGTTTTAAATATGAGGAAAAAGAGAGTCAGGGAAGTCCCATAACTCGCCTAATACCACATAGCTAGACATTAATGAAGCTGGGATAACAGTCCAGATTCATCTGAATCCAGAGTTCTCACTCAAGCCACTATTCTATCCTTCCTCCTGATGAAATAAATAGGCAAACCAAATAACAACGTGTGGTGGAAATAAGAGGAAACTTGCAACAGAATTAAAGATAAGTGTTCAGAAGAATAAAACTGGAGTGATCGCTGTAAAATCTATTCCTTATGAAAATATTCCATTTGCTTCCTATTGAAACAGACTAATAAGGGATAGGCTGAAAGCAAACATGAGCTGGCAGATACTTCATCTTTCTGATCTATGCAAAACCCATCCCAAGTGGGCAGCGCAAATCCATGCTGCTTTCCTTTCTCCTCTTTGGCGAATTAGCACACTGGCAGATCTCTCTGTCCTTATATTTGCAAAGCTACATTAGCTCGTTCATTTCCTCCAGGACTGTGGGTAACAGGTACAATCAGACTTTGCCACCCTTCTCTCATTGTATCCTTCCTTCTTGAAATCAGTCTCATCCATAGTTTGCAAGCTAGTGCATATTTAAATTAAAACCTTTCCAAAGGGCAGAAGAGTAGGCTCTGCTCCGCTGTTTTGATTTCTAAATTTAAGGGTGATGAACTAGATTCACCTCTGGTGTTTCGTTGTGGATTCCACAATTCATCATGCTTTTAGCAAGTGGTTGTGCTTCATGTGGGGGGATTTCAAGGATTTTAGGTAGTGTGGGTGGTGTTGATGAAATATCTCCCTACCCTTTCCACCCCCTAGCTTGTGTCAACTCTATTTTCGAGTTTCACTCAATGATGGAGTTGTTTCTTAGCGTCTTGTGCGCTTAGCCATTTAATTAAAGCAATCCATATTGAATTCATGTCCAGATGCCTTGACCGGCGGAGCCAGATCCTCATTGGCATGCCAGCTGCTCAAAGAGGAACACGGCCCCTTGCATACTAATCAGGAGAGGAGGCAGTGATTCATCAGCCCATGATACTGTTCCAGCACCTACAAGCACTTATGACATGTAATTGGTGGTGCATAAGCAAGCCAGGCCACATTAAAAACCCTACAGATAGTCAGAGATAAAAATTAATGACTTTTGCTTTGTGTAATCCTGCATGCATTGGTGGGAAAGGGAGGGGGTTGGGATTAATGGGCAAATCTAAGTAGGCACCAAGGAACAAAGGCCTTCCTGGCCTTGTTTACATATCGAACAATAAAAAACACAAGTGACAAGTTATGGGAAAGGCGAGTGTGAATTTTCGGCACGAGTGAGTTGAAAGACTGCTTGCAGTTTATTATGGATTCCAAATTTCCATATTCATTATTCCAAAACAAACGTCCTCAGTGGGCTCTTCTGGGACTGGCTAGAGATGTTATTATTCATCTTTCACTGGGGTTGGGGTTGTCATGATTAGGGCTGGGCTGTGCGCACTCTTCACGGCATGCCCCAGCTACTCAGGGACACAATGCAAACCTTTGACAAGCCCAGAGGAATGTAACAGGGATCAAGTAGGGTCATTCCAAGCAGGCGCTCCAACAGCCAAAGGAGCCTCACGCTTAGGGCAGATGGGAGAAGACAGAGGAGGGCATCTTGAGCCACCTACTGCTGGACCAGGGAAATAGCCTAGGTGGTCCAGGTAGTAGGCAATGGCCAGGAAGGAAAAGAAGAAAGAAAAGTAGAAGCAGTGAATGAATTAGATTTCATACATCATCTGGGCAGGTTAACAGATATAGTTTTTTAGGTGATGCTAGTTAGACTCTGATTAATTTGGATATTTAAAAGGAGGTTGATTATGGGTGTGGTTAAGGCATGTTAGTAGATAATACAAAGTAAAAGCAACAATTCATGTATGTGTTGGAAGATAATCTATTGTACTGAGTGTCACATGGGAATGGGATAGGGACAAATGTCAGGATTTTGTAGTCAGGAACAGCATTGGTTTTTTTCTCTTCTCTCTCTCTTGCGTTCTCTCTCTCTCTCTTTATTAATTTAAGGGCCTTCTTTAAGACCCAGATGACTTGGCTGATTTTTGAAAATGAGCTTGAACAGGAAGAGCATGAAGGTTTGTGGGTGGATGTGGATATGTTAAGCTAATATACTCACTGAGTAAGGTGGTACCAAGGGCATATCGGTGCCGAGGGTAAGGGAAGGATGGGTTATTATTAAATACTTATGATTTGGGAGTAAGGGAGGAGATAATTAAAAGACAGAAATTAAGACAATAGGTTTAAGAGATGATAGTTTTCCCCATTGTCTGGCTTCATTCCTTCTGAAAGGAAGAGTAACATCAATCCCTTACTCTTTATGTATCCTCCTTTCTCTCCACCTGGGTCTTATTCTGATGAAGCTTTATGCTTCTGATTTTCTTGCTGGTTATGGAATATCTCTGTGGTGTTTGATTGAAAAGCCATGGGCAGCATTTGTAGAAAGGCATGCTGAGAGCAGAAAATGTCCAAGAGAGATGATTGGAAAGAATGTGTCCAGCATCCCTCAGTGTGACAAGAGCAGTGCTTTGAGTTGAGCTATTCCTGGCCTTCTGCCTTAAGTTCTTTCTTCTGTCACTGCAGAACAAAACCATGCTATCTATCTAACTTGTACAGAGAGTACAGTACATCTACAACTTTGCTCTCATGAGTGTCATGATCTACCCATGAGATCTTGTTAAGAGGAGTAGCTCCTCAACTTATTTCAGTGGTGAGAGTACCTAGAAATCTTGGTACTTTTTGTAGAAGATCATGAACTGTTGACATAGCACATTAAAATAACACACACAGACACACATCTGCAAGTTCTGCTACATTTCTAG
The DNA here is from genome assembly GCF_000164805.1 of Carlito syrichta. Classification (NCBI taxonomy): domain Eukaryota; kingdom Metazoa; phylum Chordata; class Mammalia; order Primates; family Tarsiidae; genus Carlito; species Carlito syrichta. The sequence goes on from NW_007017739.1 coordinate 562,309, forward strand.
TAATATGGAACTTGAGTCTTGTGTATAGACGATGTCAAAATGTAAGACCAATATGGCGGGTAGATTTTAAATCATAACATTTCTATTTAATAGCCTGTATCTGAGATTTAGGAGAAAATTATCACAACTAGATCCTTGCTCTGCACTAGTATCCTTGATCTGGAAGAGGGCAGCAAGGATCACATGGGAACAGAGTTGGGGAACCAATGGCTAAAAGTCCTGCACCATACACCAGAGGAAAGAAAAGGCAAAAGTAATGCATGAAATCTTCTGAGATTTCCTCAGCCATATTTAACTCCGTGCCTCATGTTAAGTGGTTTTTTTAGGGTCTTAGTCGTAAAAATACATGAGTCTCTCTCTCTTTCTTTCAAGGTTCTTTCTCAAGGAAGGGCTGGCTGGGAGATAGTTCCATTATCATGAAAAAGTTGACTACATAATAAAACCAGATGATAAAAATGAAATTTGGGGGAAATTGGAGCTATTAAATAAATAAGAGGTCATTGAGAGATAGAGATTATATATGAGGAATTACATATGGGGAGAAGAAAATTATATAACCAAGCTTTTCATCTACTTAAGGAAAGAACCCAGACTGTGTTTGTGAGTGATTAAACCACTGATATGACATTGTAGGGGCCTAAACTGCCCTTTCTTCCTGGGAGGATGAATTAGGAATCTTCTCCATTCTTACTGGATGCAGATGTCCAGAGTACTGTTAGTCACCGTGGATTATACATCTTCCCAGTAGCACAGGTCTCTGGTTAAACTACTACCCAGAGGAAAACTTACTTATTTTCTTTTTGCACCTTTCAGTTTCATTCACCAAATAAATCTTTGAAGTTCTCTCAAAACTTTTATCTGGTCAGGAAGAGACACCAAATCCTTTGTTGGTGTCTAAGAATATTAACTCTGCTGGTCGTCAGAAGACCATCTGGCCAAAAAACTCTTATTTGAACCTGGAACTAATCAAAATCGCAAACAAAAGTGATGAGGCAATGGTATTTATAAACGCACAGTGATCTCTTTCCATGAAGAGCTCACAGGACCCTCAAGATGTAGAAGACATTATATGCAACAAGAGGCAGCAAGGGTTTTTGCAATTTCCATCAGGGAAACTGGGGAGAGCAAAGATTAGTGCTTTTCTAGAGGCCAAATAAGCAACAAACCTAGAAATAAATCTGTGGTTGTTGTCTTGTGTTTCCTTCCCTCCTTCCCTCACTCCTTCCTTCTCTCCCCCGTCCCATCCTTCCTTCTGTCCATCTATCCTCCCCTTCACATTTACTCATGAGATATTTTCAGGAGAGAAAGACTATACACATACAGTAGTCCCAGGCTACTGGTGTCCTCTTCATGGTCTTATTTTAGAAACATTCAGTTGATGATAAGGGTATAGGATGAGTCAGCAAGGAACAGTAACAAGGATGCATGTGGGAGGGAGTAGTCAGAAGGCATTTGGATTTTCTAGGGTTAACAAAGACCCTGCACTAGGAATGAATGGAAAAGGGAATAGAAAAGGAGAGGGCAGATGAGAAAGCTGCTCCAAACACAAAGGGCACTTGGCAATCAGATGTGGGATGAGGTCAAAGGAGCCTTTTACCTTGAGTGACCCAAAAAAAAAAAAAAAAAAGAATACCTTTCGGAGAACGAAGGTACGCAAGAAAAGGGGCAGGTTCAGGCATGGCTGCTGACTTCCACCTTATGTCTGGAGAGTTCAAGGTCCTGATGCTCATGCAGGTAGATATGTTAAGCAGGTGAAGCCTCCGATAAGCCAAGCCTGGAGATGCTGACTTGGGAATAGTGACGCGCACAGACACAAATGGGGGAGAACGCCCAGGATGAAATCAGAGTAAGAAGGGGGTGGGACCAATGATACAATTTATGTCCTGAAAGTGGGAGGAGAAAGAGGAGACAGAAAGGTCCACCCACAAGGCAGAGGAACCAGGAGAACAGAGTCTCCAATGCTAGAAGAGGACAGGGCCCTAGAAAAGCAAAAAAGGCCTCGAAGGGTCGCCAGCTTCACTGATGCTTCTCTGCTGAGAATAAGCCACACCAGAGAAGAGGCTGTTGAGTTTGCTGATCTGTGTGTGTGTGTGGAGGGGGCTGTTTTCACAGAGGAGACAGAGGACAGATAACAGGGGCTTAAGAAGGAGGAGATGGCGAGGGCATGAAGGCAGTGAGAGTAGAAAGTTCATTTACTCCCCTAAATGCTAAGGACAAATAGAATAATCAATTTATAAGCAAGAATGAAATGCAGTTTTGCCTCCAGGAGACCACTTCAGCTCTCAGTACCGAAGGAACTGCTGTCAACTTCCTGTCCCCTTCAGCCCCTGAGGTTGGCCGAGGGGCCATTGTTCTCTCTGCTCCTCAAAGGACCGCAGGCAGAGTGGCCACTCGCAGTTGCTCTCCTTTGTGCTTGGAGAGATTAGAAATAAGGAGCCTTGGGCTCAAGAGGCTCCAAGACAGAGCATCAGGCAAGAGGGAAGGGCCTCAGAGCTGCTGAGTTTGAGCCTGGCGCCTCCTCCTCTTGGCCTGTGATCTTCCATTAAATTGGATAAGGGGATCTCTTTTCCTCCTTTTCTTTCCCATTCCTTTCTGCAAAATGAATGCTTTCTGAATCTGCTTGACATAAGAACTTTCTTTGTTCCATCCTCATGTTGATGGCTTGTTTTGTTCTTGAGTTTGGCGGCTTCTCACAAAAGGGGGGAAGGGGGACAGCAGGTCTAGTCACAACAAATTTTAAAACATTTAAAGGTAAATTCAATTAGCAATCGTGGAACCCATTATTATGTGACAAAACATGGTTTTAAACATCCAAAATGTGAGTGTTTTTTAGAAAAACGAAGAAATACATAATGAATTTCATTTTCCTAGGTTAATAAGATAAATTTTAGTAAGAAAAGGATGTCAACACTGTTGGAGTGATTAACAATAATAATCATACTTACCAAAGTGTTATGTCCTGTGTTTCTTCCCAGAACACAAAAAAATCAAACAAGCAAATGAAGACAAATTTCTTTTTCCTATGACTTCAAATTTACAGGAAAATTTACAATTCTGAATTCAACAAACTCTGGAGTAAACTGGAGTTTAAAAGATAAAGTGATTTAAAAATTCCACAGCGAAGGACTTATCTTTTACTCTGTGTAACTTTTCTGAATCTATCTAATATTTCCAGGAGCAAAGTTTCGGTCACAAAATGTTTTTCTCCTTTAATTGATATATTGAAGGTACCGATGTAGCCACCTATCACGTCATAGTTAAGGTGATCAAAACAAGCTCAAATACAATACTGACAGCTATTTCTACTGTTGGTTGCCAATGAAGACTCATCAGGGTATTGATTACATTTGTTCTGGTTAAATTTCATGCACTTATGACAATATCCTGAAATGTATCAAAGGTTTTGCCATTTGATTCTCCCAATAGCTGAACTAAACATCATAAGCCTTTGCAACTGTCTTGAAAGGTCTGGGCCACATTTCTACAAACGGCACATTACAGATTCCTTTTCTTCTAGTTCAATGCCAAGTTCGGCCTCTAGCCATGCGCAGCAGTGCGTGTGTTCTAAGTTGTTTTAACAGCTGGAGATGGATCTATACTGACTCACACCCATGCTCCCATAAGTGCTGTGGAGTCTACCTGTGTGTGTCTGGTGGGGCAGTTGGAGACCTTGGGAAGTGATGGAGAGGGAAGGAACTAACTCCAATCACTTGCAAAGCACCAGGGATTGTGCAAAGGTACTGGGTAGTAATGATCTCATTTAACCTTCTTAACAATTATGGATCCGAAGCCCCCCACCTACTGAAGCAGAATCCGTTCTTTGCCATCTTGGCAACTTCACCTATTGCATTTTGAAGGGCCAACCATTCTTAAATTTTAAACAACCACAGTTTCAAATTTCTTTCTCATCAGTCCTTTCCCTCCTAAGACTTCCTCTGTTCCTCCTCAAGAGAATGCCTGATCTAGTCTTTATGTCATCCACAGAAAGATTTAAGGTGTAACCAAAGGGTTTCCCGGACACTTTGACCACTTTTGTCTACCACAACTGCCAGCCAAAGGGACCTCTCCAAAATGAGGCATAATTCTCAACTTTCCCCTAAAAGACCATCAGACTCAATACTATCATGTTTTACATCTCTGTTTACCTAGAGGCCCAAGGCTCCAATCTATCCATATTTCCCCAGATGCTAGTCTCCCATGGCTGTGTGCACCTGACCCAACCCAATCTTTTATCCATTCCTAAACCCTCCAGGTCCTTATACAATGTTCTCTGGGCCATGATCTGTTACCACCAAAACCCCATCTCCCTGGATCTCTCCTTTAAATGCTTCCTTTGCCATGTTGCCCAGGCCTTCAGTGGAGGCCACTGCTTGCCCTATAGTTCCCTTAAATGTTCCTTCCACATCCCAAACACCGTAGAGCCAGGAGGTTGATGAGTGTCTCTATCATCTCTCATTGCTGCTTCCAGGCTACTGTTCCCCTCTAAAACCTCTTTTGAAGCACATGCCATCACATGGTGTCCTCCCACACCCCTCCTTATCTTAGTCATTGATCACCTTGCACAGCACAACTGCTTACTCATGGAATTTTTTAATGCCTGATTCGCTGTCTTTGTCTCTATCACTGCTTGTCATTATTCTTGATGACTTCGATATCCATGTAGATGATCCATCGAATACACTGGTCTTTCATTTGCTAAACTTGCTCACTGTTAATGATCTTTTTTCCTTCCCTCTCCATGCCACCACCGTCCTGGTCACACCCTGGGTCTTGCCATTACCAGCAATGTCATCACTGTAAGATTCTCTATGAGAAGCATCCCATGCTTTGTAAACTTCTATCTTCCCAGCTTACTCTTTCTAGTCTTCTAACTTCAACAAGCCTTCCTCTCCACTTGGGGTTCTGAACCCTTTTTATACCCATTACCTGCCTCAGGTTTCACTCCCCTCCTTACTCAGTGTAGATTCCAAGTCATAATGGAAACTCCTTTCTTGTGCAGACCCTCAACCTCTTTGCAACCCTCTTCCCTTCTATTGTTCTTGTTTGTCAAAACCCAGGTTTAACTATGCTTAAACCGAAACATTTTTTTTTCAACCTTACCTGCAAGTGAGCAGCAGAACATACTAAAGAAAACAGCACAGCCAGGCTGCCTGACCTCACTTTAGAATTATGACCATGAGTGTCATGCAGGCTCTCAACATAGCCCAGCAACCCCCCACACCACCTGCTACTATTTCAGGCAGTTCATTCACCCACTCCCTAGGAAGACTGCTTCATACCCTCTGATTTCTCCTCAGACCTCCAATATCTCCTCGTCTATCCCAACTCTCAGCGTGACTCATATTTCACTGAGAACATAGAAACAATAAGAAGAAAAAGTCCTCATTTTTCTACTGCCACATCTATGAATTTCACCTCTCCATCCTTGACTCTGTGTTCCATCATTACATGGATGAAAATATCAAGGTCATATCTCAGCCCAATGGCACGCTTGTGCCCTCAGTTCCCAGCCCTTCTTTCCTACTTACTAATCTCCATGTCCTCCCTCATTTTGATCATTATTTTCAGCACATAAACACACTTTAAGGTGTCTCTCTCTTAGCAATAACCTTTCTTAGACTCCACATCTCCCCAACAAATACCACTTCATCTTCCCATTTCTCTTTATTGCAAATATCCTAAAAAGAGTGGTCTGTATTTTCTGTTTCCATTCCTTACCTTCCATTCTCTTCAGATTTTATTCCCCAACACACCACTGAAACTGCTTCTGTCAAGGTCACCAACAATCTCCTTCTTGCCAATTTTCTTGTCAATTCTCTGTCCTCATCTTACAAGACGTTCTCAGCAGCCTTGACACAGCTGGCTGCCCTCCTTTGATACATTTCTTCTGCATGGCTTCTGGAGCACCACACTGTCCTGTTTCGCCTCCTCTCTCACCGGCCCCTCCTTCTAAATCTCCTTTTTTGCTTCTCCCTTCTCTTTGTTACTTGTAAACATTGGCCATCACGGAGCCCAGTTGTTGAACTCTGCATCTTCTCTGTCTGCACATACTCCCTGGGTGTCTCATTCAGGCTCCAAGCTTTAAATGCGTCTGTATTTAAAGGTCCCAAACTTAGACATTCAGCCTCAACTTCTTCCCTGAGCTTCAGGCTCATGTCTCCCACTGCCTGCTCACCTACTCTGTTTGGGAATCTTCTGGGCATGTCGAACTCACCACATCCAAATTGGAAACTTTGATTCTCTTTGCAAATCTTGCTCCTTCCTCTGACTTGAAAAAGGTGGTCATATTTTATTCTCCTCTCTTCCTTGTGCCCTGTGTCTAATTCCTAGGCAACTCTGTTGACTTTAATGTCAAAGTATATTCAGAATCTGACCACTTCTCACCACCTATATCATGACAGTGCTCTGCCTTTTTTTGTCCCTTTATAGTTGATTCTCCAGAGGAGCCAGATGAACTTTCAAAGGTCATCTCTCCAAACTCAAAATAAAAGTAAACCCCTTGCTGTGACGTGCTCTTGCTTCATCTCTCATGACAAATCCTACTGGTTTCCCCACTTCTTGATTCAGTCCAACTGGCCTGGCCTCAGACACTCCAACCTAGTACCTGTCTCAAGACCTCTAGACTTGCTAGTTCCTTCTCCCTGGGACATGCTTCTCCCAGGTCTTCCCACGCTCCCTCACTGATACCATTCAGATCTCTGCTCCAATGTTACATTCTCTGCCAGTCCTTCCCTGATAATCTGAAGGGAAAACACCTTTCTCATGCTCCCCAGTTCTCTGCCTTGGCTTTTCCTTGTAGTGCTTACCCCTCCCTTCCATGACATCACATGTTCATGTATTCATTGCTTGTCTCTTTGCATTAGATGTATGTGCTCTTCTCATTCTCTGTTATGTCCCCAGCTCCTGGTACATTGGTCATCTCATAGTTGGTGCTTAATAAGTACTTCTGGAATGAATGAATGAACGAATGGATGAATTGATGGATAACATTGGGAGCCTCCCATTCCTTCTGAGCTGCAACCTTAGAGAATTTTGTTGACCCTTTCCCCCTTGCCTTTGCTTTGAATTGGTCACCATCTCTGTTGCCAGTTCCACTTCTAGGACAACTTTTATTTCTATTCTTTCTGTCTATGATCACCCATTTTTCAGGCCCTTATTTATCTTTCAGTTCCTAGGGTCCCTAAGGGTTTTTCTCACCCACCATCTAACCCATCCAGCCCATAGTGCACACTGCTAGATTTATTCCTCTGAAACATGATTCTGTTCTCAGAGCTTCTCCGGTCAGGAGGCTGAGCATGCCAAAGGGCCTTAGCAAATATTTGATACATAAGTAATTAAATGAATCTCACTAAATAAAGGTCAAATTCTTCATTGTAACACCCCAAGTCCTCTGCAACTTGGTTCAGCCCTATCTCCTCTATAAAGTCTCTTAACCCCTTCAAATTAGTCTATTTGTTCCACTAAGTCTATAACCAGGCTACGACATCCCCAAATATGATCGATTGGATTGAATCATAGAACTTGCTAATATGTGACTGCTTTGACCCACAAGACAGCAATTTCATAAGACTCAACCCCATGTATGTTTCTGCCTTGGTAATTTTATTTTCCGTTTTAAATGCTAGATTATCTTTCCGGACCATCCAACTTATTATTCAGAGCCCTATTTTATTTTATTTATTTTTTTAAAGCAGAATTTATTAAGAGGACAGAAAAGCTCCCACAATAGGAGGGGACCCGAGGGGGTTGCCCCAGAGCCCAATTTTAAATCCCCCAGTTGTGAGTGAACACCTGGAAGACAGTCAAATAGTAGTTATTTGTCATAAGCATATTACCTCATATTTTACCATCTAAAAGTGGTAGAAATAGGCTTCTAAAGTCTATTTCTTCTTTTCTTTACAACTATTTCTTAAGCATGAATATATTTTTCAGTTAGACATTTTGCCATCACACCAAGAGTAGGAAAGAAAATTCATTGGGGTGAGGGTGGGCTGTTTATTCAACCATAGTGAGATAAGTCAGCTCCTCAACCGTGAAGAGTAAGTGGTGTATGACAGCCTTTCTCCTGGCCTGCAGTCTTTAAGACGCGAAGTGACCTACAAGGGCTTATGACTTTGGATATTCCACAGATAAAGCCTCTGTTTTTGGCATCAGCAGCTCCTTCATTTGCTCTAAACAATAGGTGGAAGAAGGGAAGCAGGTGAAGCGTCAGCTGATGATGATGATGACCAAAATGATAATGACATTCATATGATTCAGCGGTGCTTGACAAACTCAGCAAATTACTTGTAAAGTTGGCAGTCAGGGCTGTCAATGAGAAAGTCACCTCTGGGCCAGAAAGCAGAGGCCACATTTGCATAAAAAGAGAGAGCTCCTAGCACCTGACAACTGAGAGTGAATTGAATAAGGAAAACTCTGGGTTCAGGGGGACTCATGGAGTTAACAGGCTTGTGTTGCAATAGGGGAGATTGAAACTCAGATACAAGGAAGAACTTCCTAAAAGCAAGGGTCTCAGCAAAAGAACAGGTGCTCAGGAAAGGTTGTCAAACTTACTCATAAGAGTTAAACGAGCACGGTGTTGATGCCCGAATAAACAGACCACTGGAATAGAGGAGAGAGTCTGGGAATGGAGCCAAATATATATAAAAATTTAGGGTATAGTAAAGGTGGCACTGGAAATCACTGGCACGCAGATGGTCTTTTTAGTAAGTGGTGCTAGGATGACTGGGTAGACTGTAAGTTGGTAAAGTTAGTAAAGTTAGATCTCGCTCTCCAGTCACAGATAAAAATATATTCCAGAGTGAATTGAGAGCTGTTAAGAAATGAGCCCTATAAGTACTTGATGAAAATATGGGTGAATTCTTGGGTGTGGAGAAATGGCTTCTAACTTCTATATCCAGAGGCTATAGAAGAAAAAAGTGATACATTCGATTGCATAACATTTAAAAAAATGTTTGCATGGAAAAAACATCAGCAAAGTCCAAAGACACATGACAAATGGAAGAGAAATGTTTGTAATATATAGCATAGACCAAATGCTAATTTCTATAATATATGAAGACTTCTTAAAAATTGAGGGAAAAAAAACAAAAATTCAATTAAAAATGGGCAGAGGGCATGAACAGATGATTCCACAAAAGATGTAAGAGTAGTCTTTACACATAAGAAAAAATTTCCAGCTCCACACATAAGTGAAATGCAAATGAAAACTGCATTAGAACAGCCTGGCAGTTCCTCAAATGATTACTCATAGAGTCACCATATGACCCAGAAATTCTACTTGCAGATATACACCCAAGAGAAATGAAAACATCTGTCCATGCAAAAACTTACACATGAAACTTTATAGTCTCATTATTCACAATAGACAAATGGCAGAAACAACCCAAATAACCATCCAAAGATGAATGGGTAAGCACAGATGTGGTATATACATATGAGGGAATACTATGGGGCCATAAAAAGGAATGAGGTACTGACACATACCATCATGTGGATGAGCTTTGAAAATATAATGTAAGGTAAATAAAACAGTCAGTCACAAAAGGCCATGTCTTGTAGATTCCATTTATACAAAATGTCCAACATAGGCAAATCTGTAGACAGAAAGCAGATCCACGGTTGAGTAGGCCTGGGGGGATGGTGAGTCAGGAGAACAATGAGTCTGTAGAATCAACTGTGGTGATGGTTGCAGATAGATATGAACATACTAAAATCCACTAAACGGTACACTTTAAATGGGTGAACTGTATGGCATATGAATTACATAAAAATAAAGTCGTTTTATAAAATAAGATGACATGGAAATATTATTTCTCACCTATCAAACTTGTAAATATTAAAAAGCTTAATTCATTTTGCTGGTGAGGCCAAGGGGAAACAGGCATTTTCATACCTTTTTAAAAAGGGAATGCAAATTGGTACAGCAGTTTAGGGGGTACTTTGCAATATCTCATAAAACTATGTATTTGTACTCCTAGTGACCCAACAATCTCACTTTTAGAAATTTACTTAGGTAATTTACCCTGAAGATATTTGTCCAACAATAATGAAAATACTTATATACCAGGTTATATATTGAAGCATTGTTCACAATTGCAATATATTGGAAGCAAGTTAAATGTCCCCAGATAAAAGACTGGTTGGATAAACGGTGGTATGATCATACAGTGTGATACTATTTGGTTAAAGAAGAATGAAGAAGAGCTCCAAGAACTGATGTGGAGTGATTTCCAGGATGTATTGCTAAGGGACAAAAAGCAGAGTGTGAAAAATCATTCATAATATTCTCTATTTTTTATAAGAGAGAAGAGAAACTAAACTATACCTGTATAGTTTAGCAAAAAGAAATATTGGGAAGGAAACCAGAAATGGAAGAGATTGATTACGTACAAGAGGTGGTTGGGGAGAGGTGGACAGGTTAGAAAGTGAAGCGATACTTCTTTGAATATGCCTTTTACTTAGTTTGGGTTTTTATAATCATGCTAACATTTCGTACACTCAACAAATCCACAAGGATGGGGAGAAAGTCCCTAATAGAAACATATGAATCAAATTGCACTTCAAAGGAACACTATAATGACCATCCCAAGTGATTTAAATACAGAGTTTTGACTATGTGCCCTTAGACTAAAGAAGTGTAATTGCTGCACTATTCACAATAACAAAAACATAGAACCAATCCTACTGCCCATCAAAAGTGGACAGGATAAAGCAAATGTGGGACATATACACAATGGAATATTACGAAGCCATAACGAAGGATAAAATCATGGACTTCACAGAAAATTGGATGGAGTTGGAGATAATCATATCTAGTGATCTGTCACAGAAACAAAGAACTGAATACCGCACGTTCTCACTCATAAGTGGGACCTGAACATTAGCCACAATAACACATGGGAGGGATCAGTAGTAGCAGGAGGACACTGTCAGTGGAGGGAGGGTATGTGGCAACAATAAGGGTACCTGGTCTTAAACCAGGGTAAGTGAAGATGGTTGGAGGCCCAAACTTCACCTACACATAGATTACTTATGTACCTAATCCTGACTTGTAGCCCACATCTCTATAATAAAATAAAGTAAAAAAAAAAAAGACAAAAATAAATAAATATTAAAGTCTAGTTAGGTTTGTTTTTTATAGTGGTATACATGAACCATTAGAAAACGACTTTCTATGTATTCTAGGATTGAGTAAATGAATACGTACATTGAAAAAAGGTAGAGCTAGGCATCTAGCCTCTTTTAGTGGTGACATAGGGTGTTTTATTTTTTAAATATCCAAAAAGGGAAGGCTAGAATGCTGTAGAGTTGGAATTGAAAGTATGTTTTTTTCTCTCTCTCTCTTTCTATCTCTCTCTCTCTCTCTATCTCTCTCTCTCTCTCACACACACACACACACACACACACACACACACACACACACACACACACTCTGTTCATTGAGAGGGTCTTGAACTCTTCGTAGCACTGGTGCCCACCCAGATCTTGGCTTTGAAATCCTTGTCTTCACTAAAAGAATCCAGGACTCCTTAGTGAAATGGCTAACTCCAGGGCAAGTTAAGGTATAAGATAAGCCTGAACACCCTGCTCCAGAAAATAAGAAAGTACTCCACAGATGAAGAAAATATGTCAAAATGGCAGAAAGTGTTTCCATTGTTCAACTTTTGGACAATTTGAGGGTTAAAATAAATAATGATAGTAATGGATTATAACCCATTAGATAATCCATAAGAATCCATAAATTCATACTGATATAAATGAATGAGTAAATACATTGTAAAATGGAGTGAAGGGAAAGCTCTTTCCTACAATTGAATTGAACTAGTAAATGTAGAATGAAGGAATTAGAAAATAATTTGGAAAACACCAAGGAGTAACTGATCCAAGCAAAAATTGTTCATGGTTGCTAAAAGTAGTGGGTGAAAATTTGATGAAGAGCAGGATATTTAGATCTCTCAAAGAGAAAAAATAGCAGCCTTAAAGTGGAGAAAAGGGTCACAAACCACCTTAGCCAAGTCATCAAAGACAATATCACTAATAATGGCAGCAACCCAACATCATATCCCTCTGACTTGATGCCCCAGGAAGACACAGCATCACTTGTGGGGTGTTTCTGCCAAAAATTCATCACCTAGATCTAATCACCAGAAAACATCAGATAAACCCACATTGAGTAACCTTCTACAAAATAAATGGTCTGTACTCTTCAAAAATGTCAAGGTTAAAGAAAGAAAAAGAATAGGTAAAGATAAAGAATGAGAAATTGTTCTAGTTTAAAAGAAACTAGAGAGATGTGACAGCTAAACGCAGTATGTATTTCAGGATAAAGTACATTACCGGAAGATTAGACAATATTTGAACCTGGACAGTGGATTAATTGATGGTATCGCATAAATGTTCAATTTTCTGATTTGGATAATTGTACTATGATTAGGTAAAACAATGTCCTTGTTCTTACTAAATATACACTGAAATATTTAGGGATAAAGGGGCCAATGTCAGCAACTCATTCTCAAATAATTTAGAAAAATTACAAATATACACTTAGAAAGAGGGAGAGAAGAGCAAGATAGGGGAGAGGAGAAAAGGTGTGAATGATAAAACAAATGAAGTAAAGTGTCTGGGGAAGCAGGATGAAGGGTATACCAGAGTTCTTTCTACTAGCTGCCTTTTTGTAATTTTAAAAATAAAAATGAAAGGTCTTTGGGAGAAAGATGCCTGCTGCATGTCAGTTTCAACACTTAATGCAATTACCTGGGGGCTACGAGGAAATCTGGGTCCCTTGGGCCTTAGTTTCTCAAGCTGCATCTACTTCCCCTGTACCCCTTTTTCTGCTGGAAGAAGCGCTCAGCCTTACTCTTTGCTTAAAGGGTTTGAATGTGATTGGTTGGGGGAAAAAACCCCAAAACCCTTTTCTAATTAACAACATTTTCCCACCCATCCCCTACCCCCAACATTTTTTTTAATAGCCCTGAGTTTAAGTTCTTTTTGTTAAAAAAAAATCCAATTAGATCCAGCTATTTTGAAATATGATGCTCATCTGGGAGTGAGAAGTCCCGAAAGCTGCCTGGAAGCTGCTGTATCCCTCGAGTTCTACTGCACTGAAGCATGGATGTGCCACAGCCCCAGCTGTGGCCCAAATTTGGGACATCTTGGTTCCAGGTTGTGAAACTGAATCACAGAGACACTGGGATTCTCTACTGAGTCCCTCGCGGACTCTTTTATTTCTTGGGGATGGCTCCCAGGCCAGGATGAGGGAGTTCTCCTATTGAGACCCCTCTCACTCCTGGCTGGGAGTGTTGAGAGACCCCCAGCTGAACCACTCCTCAAAGTCAGACATCCGGAGCAGACGTGATGATCCAATTGATACACCTTCTGTTTGCCTCTTGGAACTTCCCCAGCTTTTGAAACATGTCTCTTCTAAACCATGGTATCTAGTGTATAAAAGCCTCACACACCTGTAACAATATTCTGGGTTCTCCCGCCATCTGCCCTCTTGCCACCACTGTGTACACGTGAACCCCTGTCTGGACAGGAAACTTCTGCTCACTCAGTCCAGCCCTGTGATATGAGGCAAAGCAAAACCACTGATTGAATGAAATAGCTGTGGCATGGGTTATCTTGGGTTGCCACTCACTTTAAACACTGGGGATGTAGACTCTAGTTCTAGACAAAGAGACTTGTGGCCTAAAGATCCCAAGGCAGAAATAGAAGCCTCTACTTCTCAAACCACGAAGTTAACTATTTGCTATTGTCATAATTATTTTTATGATTTCACTTAAGAATGATGATGATAATTCCAATTAATCCTCATGGTCATATACCGTAAGGAGATATGATCATTCCCATTTTATGGGAGGAAGGACATTAAAGCTGAGAGGGGTGGAATAACCAGCATGAAATTCCGTAACTGCTGGGTGCCTGGACCCAGATTCAAACATAGGTCTTTGTGATACCAGAGCCTCCCTCTTATAGAGGACACACACTCAAACAAATGTCTGTTTCTTCAAATGACTGCAAAGTCTAAGTTGACCAGTTAAGTCCCCAGTTCCTATCATCCCACACACACTTCTTCCAACTGATTCTACTTCCTGACACAGCAGGACCGGTAATTGCAATCCTTCCTTTCACCTGAAGTGATCTCAGCCCCAAGGGCACTGTCACCTTTCCTTGGCTTTATTCCTGACCCTTCCCCAGGCCTCGATCTCCAGAACTGAGTATTCCAGCTACCCACAACAGTGCCCACGACTTTACGGTAAAATAACTCAGCACGCTTCAGAATATGAGCATCTACTCTGTGTGGGAGCATCAAGGATTCAACTGGTTCCCCACACATAACCCAGGGGGTGCTTCTGTGCCATACCCACCCTTCTTGGATGTAGGTACCAGCCACCAGGTGCAGCGAGGCTCAGTGAGAGAGAAAATTATTGGTATTGGCAGGTGGCTGGGCCTCAGCTCGGAGCTATCAGTTGTATTTAAGCATGACTGCCATGGTAACACATTTGCTCTGAGAACTACACTCTCTATTTGTCTGTTACAGTAGTTAATTTCATCTGTTTTGCAGAAATATTTACTAAGGGTGAGTGATGGGGCCAGGCAGCTGTGGCTGCAACCACTGTAACCATATGGTTTATTTACAACCAGGGCTCCATGGTGCAGATAGCTCAAAGAGGATTAAATTATACTTTGTAGATTAAAGTCCCAAACACTATAAAACTCATAAGCTTTTGTATGCTAAGCGAGAACTTTGATTCCCATTGGGCTTTAAGCTGATATTTTGCACACACAGAAAGAGTGAAAACTTTTGATATTTAAGTATTTTCCTAAAAAGCTGGCAGAATATCAAGCTTGTTCCTTAGGCAGTCAGCTGGTGGGGAGGGTGGGGGGGCAGTTTCCCAAATACCTTTTAAAGGAATCGTGTGGCCTGCTTCATTTTACTATAAACAATGCCGCTCCATCTCTGTTTACGAATCTCCTTGAACTTGGGCAGGCTGACTGTTTGAAAGGAAACTGCCCTCAACCAGCCAAAGCCATGGTTTATTTTCTGTTGGCCACCAAGGCATACGCCATGTAATTATATTTCAAGCACTAGGCTACTCCAAGTTAACTTGACATTGGCTAGAAAATAGGTCCTAAGGAAAAGCCTAGTATTGTTCCAATCTTCCAAGCTATGGGAACAGCTCAGTAAGTCTTCCTGCAATGAATTGTTAATCACCTCTCTGGCAAGGGTCCTTCACCCTTGGGGAGGGTCATCTGCCCCCCTCCCTGCCCCCAGCCTCAGCCTCCAACCTCTTCAGACCCTGAAAGAATTTCGTTCAATTTAGCCTTCTCATTGATCTTTAAAGTTTCACTCTCAGTCACTTTCCACTTGAAGCCGTGTTTGATGTTTCCACGGGCGTTTCTACTGGTGGGCTTCACCCAGAGAGCTTTGTCGTTGACTTTGAGAGTCTGGTGTTCAGAGGATGGACTGATCTTCGCAGGTGTTATTTTCTGCACACGGTGCAATTAGCCACAGAAGCCAAATTGGCACAAGCAACACACTCATATGCTCTTTGCCTTGAACGCTTGGTGCTCATTTGGAAGGCTCTTGTGGGACCCACATTCTCAGTTAAAGATAGGAAAACTCCCTCGTGGATGACCAGTCCTTACCAGTAGGTGTGAAGGCTTGAGCAAGGCTCTGCAAATTCAGCCTCCAGAAGCCTGGAGTATTCTCACTCATGGGAGCCAAGGCTTATGTGTTTATGGAGGGCATCAGATATCTTCTCGTGGTATTTCCATGTGTCCGTTTGGTGGAAAATCAGTGACTTCATTCAAACGCAGTGGGCAAATACACTTTTAAAATAATCTGAAGTAAGAATGGGGATGGTTTTACCATCCTGTCTGGAGTATCCTGTCGCAAGATCTGGCGTGTCTTGGCCTTCCTTTGGAGGTCTTCAATAATTAACACAGATCAAAGCAGAATATATTCCTGAGGAGTATTTCTCAAAGTCTTTCACCCGGGGATCACCCAGCTTGTGTGGCTCCCCAGTGCCTCTAGACATTCGTTCAGCCACAGTAAAGGTATCAAAAATTTTCAAATCTGGAAGGGACATGGGTAAGACTGGGGAAGGCTCTATCATCTCTGCTGCCAGCACTTCCTGGGAATTCCCCCAGCTGCTGTTACACACCTGTCTCCACTCCCTCACCCTGGAGTCACACTGGAATCCTGACACCTCGTAGACCTAACTGATCAGAAGAATTACCTCTAGTCAGGAGCACAATCACCATCATCAGGCAGGATTTGTGAGATCCAAGATCCTGGACCATGCTTAGTGCTCTCTCGTAGGAGGTGTTATTAGCGGCTGTGTTCATAAAAGGTGATTGTACTGTATCTTTCGCTCAAATGATCTTGTTTAATTTTCACAATCATTTCAAGAGATAAGGAGTACAGATGTGATCAATCAGTTTTCGTAAGTGACGAAGCTTGGGTAGAAAGCTAGTTTATCTATTTTGCTCCGTCTTTCCCTCCCTCCCTTCTGCCTCTCTTCCTCTTTCTTTCCTCCCTCCCTTCCTTCCCCTAGCTCCTTTTCTTCCTCCTTCCTCGCTTTTGCTTCCCTTTCCATCTTTTCCTTCCTCTCCCATCCCTCCTCCTTTCCTCTCCTCTCTTCTCTCCTCACATTTTAGTGGATCATTGAGAACTCGGGCCTTACAACCATTGCTTCTACTTTCCTGGTTTTCTATTTCACAAGCCATGTCACTTTTCTCCACACAGAGACATCTGCTTTCTTTTAAGCAAAACAGTTTGAGGTAGATGTGGAGTCATCATCAGCCTGGATTCCAATTATAATGGACCTATAGCAAACTGCACTGAAATCACATCTGATTTATTCAGACCCTTTTCCCTGATGATTACCTTCTCCATTCTGGACAAGAATATCTGCTCTTTCTGGGTGAGGGAGCAGCCTGATTATAGCCTCATTAGAAAATGGTGCCGCTTCTTCTTGCAGTCTAATTGGTTGACAGGGTTTGGGATACAGAAATATAAATCGCTGACAGTGCGCATGGCCTTACTTTTATCACAGTGAAATCCTCAGCTGTCAAAGTGAATGGATATATGGAGCGGTTAATTTTATGTGTCATTAAAAGAACCATAATTGTGGCCATATGTCTTTCTTAGATTCCTTCAAGGGGTGTATGCGGGATTTCTGGGACTTCCTTATGTCTTCCTGACACCCTGTACAACTTCAGGCATGGTGGAAAAAGCAGCCATTGCAGCTTCCAGTAGTGAAGACTCAACCAAGAGAGTTGCCCCTACATGGACTTTCTCAGGCTTTTCATAGGCTCCCCCTTTAGTCGCCATTTCTCCTGCATCTTAACTCTTTAGCCAAGTCCTGGATTATTCCAGAGGGCTGGAGACATGTGGCCCTGGTGGAACTCCCACTCAAGGGCAACTGGTGAGTTGGTGAGCTGGTTTGAGAGCTTTCAAGCCAAAGGAAGCCTCCTGGGGTCATCCCTTTGGAGGGAGTTGGCTTGTGATCAGGGGAATTTGGGCTACCCCAAAGCTTGTGCTCTGCTTCCTGGAAAGCATATCCCAAGCTTGCCAGCCATGAACTCCCCGAGAACACATAGGCCAGTTCGTCAGAATCCAAACCTATGTGCCAGTCCAACCAGTGACCTGAAAAATGGAGGTGTCAGCATCAGATGACCTTCCCCGCATAGAAAAGGGAAGTGACACTGGTGGCATTCGGCGTTAAGTGTCCGAGAATACATAAGGATGGCAAGTTAAACAGTAATCACTAGGTAACCATCTCAGACAGATAGAAAGAGAGGGGAAAAAACCCAAGAGTAGCTATCTTTAAAGAGAACAAGCAGATCTGAGTAATCCAATTTAGGGGAGATAAGAGCCTGCTGCTAGTACTGTCCTTTAACTGGACAAACGCCTTCGTTCAAGTGTCAACCCCAATCCGGAAGAGGTCACCGCACTGGGCCTGCTGCCTAATATACTCCTGAATTGGCTGAGTGGCTTTCCGAACAAACACACTGGTCCAACAGAATTGATTTTCAACAGGCCGTATTGGTCCCTAACGTAATTATCCAGCAGTGAGTCAGTTCACGGCGGCCCCTGCATTTAAACGCTGCTGGTCAGCCCGGGAGGGGGCATAGCTACACCAAGGAGCCTTCTCCAAACATCACTTGGGACCCTCCCTGTTCCCTTGGCTACTTTTCTCCCCCCTGCCTAAATAAAGAGCGATGGGGATTTCACACAGCTCTCTCTCTTAAGTGGGCACTGTCTTGCCCCTGTTTATGAGGAGCTGTGGAGGCACTGGTCTCACGTGCCAATGAATATCAAGTCCCGGCTGTTTGATAGGTGAATTCAATTTACAATAAAGAATCAGATGGAATCCTTTTAAAACGCTTTGATGTTTAACCTCTTCCTTTCTCCAAAGCTTTCTCGGCAACAGAGTTCTAGTTAGTTGTGTGTGTGCAGCCATCCGGGGCAGGTCCAAGGGGGTGACCTCCCAGCATGGCGCATTCCCCCAAAAGGCTGCCACTCAGATCCTTCCCTTCAGGTCCTAGTCTGTCAAATACAGCACGGCTTTCAAACTTCCAGCTGAACATTACAAAATCTTCTCAACCTCAATGGGTCCCCAAAGCAGGGACGTCTGTTATAAGGATCATGATAACTTTCCTATCATTGCCAGGATATCCAAATAAAACACCTTTACCCTGGGTGCAGGAATAGTAACGAGCCCAAAGATCACAATTTTCCCTTCTATCCATCACTTCCTCATCTCTTGAAAAATGTGTGTAATTCTCCCCGTCTGGAGAGTCACCATACTGGTAACATCTTCTAGGCATCTTTTTTTTTTTTGCGCGTGCCTGTAGCTCACAGAGAGGGCAGAAATGAGGGCTAAGGCACCTGTGGCATGTGGTCCACTGCATTGTCTAAAGTGGTACTCAGCAACTATTTGTGGAATTGGCTTAAAGTGAGTTGTTACAACAAAAGGACCCCTCATCACTTGTAGGAACTTGGGCAACAGCTTATCCTGTACCTGATGAGATGGGGTGATAATCGCCCCTGCGCCATGGGGTTGTTATAAGGATAAACTGAATTAATATTCATTGAGACTTTGGAACCAGCTTGGCACAAATAGAAGCTTTAAGTAAGAGACATTCTCAGTCACTTATGAGTTGTACAAGGAGAGTCCAGCAGAACCAGGCTTCCTGAATCTTTTCTTCACCTGGGACCTTGCCTGCTGTGAAATCCACAGCCCGCTGACCAATTAGAAGTACTATCCAACCGGGCTCGGTGGCTATCCAACCGGGCTCGACCCCCTTGGGTAATCCCGCGCCTTTGGGAGGCTGAGGTGAGTGGATTGCTGGAGCCCGCGGGTTCGAGACCCCCCTGGGCAGTGAGACCTCATCTCTTCAATTAAAAAAAAAAAAAATTCAGCCGGGCATGGTAGTACACGCTTGTAATTCCGGCTACTCGGAAGGCTCAGGCGGAAGGATCGCCGGAGCCCAGCAGGTCGAGGCTGCGGTGGCCGGGAGTGGCCACTGCACTCCAGTCTGGGTGACCGAGTGAGACTCCAACTCAAAAAAAAAAAAGAAGTACTATCCAGCCTGGCCTCTCTAACTTGTTTTGATTTGGGGCCGGGGTGCCCAGCCTGGATGTGCGTGCCTGAGCTATGCTATTTTCCCAGAAGCCTCGTGGTTCCGGGGGTGGAGAGTTGCTCACAGGGAGAGATGGAACAGGGCACAGAAGAGACATTCCCACCTGCCCCGAACTAGATCCAGGGGGAATCCACACAGGTCGTGGCAAGGAGGTAGTCGTGACAGTGACCATCCAGGAAATCGATCATCTAAGTTCTCAAGAAACACTGTTCAATCATAATTGACCTGCTGGGAGACTCTTGCTCCCACAAACGGTAAGGCATAGTTAGAGCAGTCTGCCGGAGATAAGAAAAATATTCCCATTGGCTTCAAATGCTAAAACCACCCATGGCATTTTCACTGGGCTCCTCTAGCCAGAGTGGAACTGTGAAAACCAAAGCTAGGATACGCATCCACTCACCCCCTTGGGTCATCCCAGTATCCAGTGCAGCTTAAATGACATTACTGAAATGAACATGTACCGCATCTTTCCTGAAGGACACAAACTAACACGTAAGTGTTATTAGTAATAATATGGATAATGTACCAGATGCTATTTTAAGTGCTGTCTTTAAATTACTTCATTTAATCTGATGGGTAACATTATTGCCATTTCATCTGAGGAAACTGAGGCTCAGAGAGGAAAAAAAAAATCGCTGAAAGCTCATGGCTGCTCACCCATCCTTCCCTTCTGTGGGGGTGGCGGGGGGGGGGAGTAGGGGAGGGGATGGATAGAGATGTTGCAATTTACAAAAATCACATGAGTTTTGTTAGTACAGACCCAATTTGCACTGGAAAATGAAAGAAGGGAGAGAAAAAGAGGCAGAAAGAGAAAGGAAGGAGGGAGGATGGGGATAAAGAACAGGAAGAAATAGGAAAAAGACATTTTTAATATTTAACATGGCTGTTTTTATTTATCAGATAAATAGTGTTTGCTACAATGACAGGTAACATTTATGGAGAGCATAAAATATGCCAGGCGCTGCATTGCGAGAAGTGCTTTCAGTCATTTCATTTAATATTCATCATGAAACAATCAGCTACTACTAGGAATCTCATTCATAGAGGAGGAAACTGAGGCTCAGAGAGTTATAACTCAGTCAATGCAGAGGCAAAATCTAACCAGAGGAGGGCTGTGGGATTTAGCAAATAAAAACACAAGACACCCAGTACAATCTGAATTCCGAAGAAACACCAAATCATCTGGGACATACTTATCCTAAAACAACAAATAATTTAGGACATACTTAGAGTAATAAAAAAAATCATTTATCTGAAATTTCCAGTCAACTGGGCATCCTATGTTTCATCTGGCACCCTAGACAGAGGCATTAAGAGGTTGTCTGAAGTCTTTATAGTTTTAAACTGGCATGAACTTTAAGGTCCCAAGTGTATCTGTCAGATCAGATTCTCAGCTCATCTGTATGGATGCTAAGAGGATCCAAATTCTTGACTGGTTGCAAGTGTAAGGGTTTCAAAGTGCCTGAGTAAAATGTCTGAGTGCACAATGACCAGAGTGCCCAGCTCTGTGCCTGGGGACGTGCCCTTATAGGGCTCTCATTTCACCCTGGCCTCTGGATCATATGCATTCTGCTTCTCCCCAGTCCTGTATTTGCTTGCAATCAGGCGTTTTCTGCCTGGAACAGGATGCCAAGGTTTTTCCTGCTTCCAAGGGCATGAGCTGCCTGGCAGATAAAGACAGCAACCATGTTCACCCTTCCTCCTGCCTGGTCTTCCCCTAAAGTACTCCGGAATAGGGTCAGGTTCTGGCTGTATATTTCAGTCTCTAATTAGCAGATTCCAATTCATCACCCTGAGTATCTCCTGGCACCAGCCCCGAGATTCCCTCCTCTCGCCTGGTGAATCGGTCTTCATTTAAAACCCTCTCTCTTAGCCCTAAATGGAAATCAATTCTGCAAGTTTAGCAAATAGTTAATTACTCCACAAAGAGGATTGATTGGCCTTTGATCACCAGAAAGCTCTGCAGTGCTATTAGTCTCTTTCATCTGTGATTAAACCACAGAGAGAAAGAAACAAAAACTAAATTAGGCTTCTCCTGTTATCCTACAAATATTTAATGACGGGCTAATCTCTTAGAGGTGTGTTCAGGGGATACGTGCTCCATCAGGAGCCGGCTTCCATTCAACCTTGAACCCAGATTCCATCTTTGTGGAGAGCACGGCAAAGAACTTTACAGAGGAACAGAGCTGGCCTCAAAGAAAAGCTTTGTAGGACACACTCTTTTCTGCCTTTTATTCTCTCCTCTTCTTATGTATGTTTTAATGCAGATAAAGATTTTCCCAGTGGACTCCTGACATGAATAATCATAATAAAAGGAAAGCTGGCTTAAAAAAATTCCGTTTGGGTTGTTATAACTCTGTATCCGGAATCAGACCCCATCCCACTGATCTGTAGATAGCGAGGATCACTTCTCCCAGGTGACAGGCTCCTTCACTTGGTGCAGCAAAGGCACATGTCATGGAGTATTCTGGCCGTCACCTCTTCCCAAACACGGGTGCCAAATAGCAGGGCGGGAGCTGGGGAGCTGGGGGTGTCTGCCGCATCCAATACGCTACATCATTGTGGACAGAAAAGAATACTTTAGAAAAAGTTCTTCTCATACATTTGACACAAGAGTCCAATAAGGCACATAAGGAAACAGAGGCACAGCAGGGAGGAAAGAGAAAGGACCTTGGAGTCAGGCAAAATTGAGTGCAAATGCTCCCTCTGCTTAAATCTGGGTGAACTTGGGCAAGTTGTTTAACATCTCAGACTTTGTACAGAGGACTTCTCAACTTTTTATCTCTGGTTCTATTTCTGGGAAAACTCAAACTAAGATATAGGTCTTAAAAATAATGATGATAGCTGGGCTCGGTGGCTCAGCCTGTAATCCCACGCCTTTGGGAGGCTGAGGTGAGTGGATTGCCTGAGCTTGCGGGTTCAAGACACGCCTGGGCAGGCGAGACCTCATTTCTACAATAAATCAAAAAAATTCGCCGGGCGTGGTAGCGTGAGCCTGTAGTTCTGGCTACTTGGAAGGCTGAGGCGGAAGGATAGCCAGAGCCCAGCAGGTCAAGGCTGCGGTGGCCAGGCGCGGCCACTGCACTCCAGTCTGGGCGACAGTGAGACTCCAACTCAAAAAACTATAATAATAATAATGATGATATGGTACCTGATCTCAAACCAGGCAGAATGGGGACCAAAGTGAGGTCCAAACTTTACCTGTACAATGACCATTTATATAACTAATCCTGAATTGTACCCCACATCTTTAAAAATAAAATGATGATGATGATGATGAGAGAGAGAGAGAGAGAGAGAGAGAGAGATGGAGAGATAGGGAGATGTTAACGCCTACTTTACAGGGCTATTCTGCTGATCTGTTGCAACTGAACACGTAGGTGCCAAGGACAACGCCTGACACAGAGTAGGAGTGTTTGTTATTAGGTTTGCTCCCCTCTTTGTCTCACCCAGGGTCATGCAGTTAGTTCCTGAGAAAGCCAAGCATGAAGCCATTGGACTTTCCAAATCCAATGTTCTTCCTTCCCTGCATTCATGTCTCCAGCCCTCTCTCTATTCCACAGTTGCCATTCTGCTTAGAATTCAACCCAGAGACCCACATTTCTGAAATTACATCAAGGCTCCAGAATAAAAGAAGGGATTAAGCCCAAGAATAAATACAGTCAAAGATCAACTGGTTTTTAGTTGAATGGGTACTTTATGAATGGTGGATTCCCCCCACCTGCCCCCAACCAACCAGATGAGCTACTGTGGTCTCCAGAAACAAACACAAGACTGTCCCTAATTGATTGTTTTCAATCTGGTACCATTGGCCTGATGGAGACAGCAGGCATGTACTTTATATCACCCTCATTTGTTCTTTCTGCAGTCTCATGTACAGCCTTATAGGTCATTCTGGGGTTTTCCTCTTCATAATTTTATCAGACAAACCCTGCTAATTGGACTGACCCAGAGCAAGATGGTGATGTTGGCAATCAGTGCTCTGAATTACCAGTTCCACCTTTCTCCTCGACATGTCTCCACAGCTGTCGTGGGACCCCACATCGCAGTGACACATTCCTTGTTCTACAGGCTAAAGACCAACGGACGCAGCACCGAATGCTCTGGTGGGAGTCTCAGCCCAGACACATACAAGCAGAGTGACCCTGGATAACAAAATGGTGTTACCAACAAGTTTAATGAATATTTGTTGGGCACCTGCATGTGTCAAGGACTGAGCGAACATTTCTGTGGGGGATTAAATAGACGAATTATGTGAAAGTATTTTTAGCTATTATTATTATTAGATTTTGTTAGGTCCCACATACAGCCTCTCACACTCACCCTACACATGAAGACCACTTGCTGCAAATGCCTGGGATGCCCACCTGACAGCATTTTTCTGGCCACGGGAGTCCACGGGGTCTGGACTCGAAAGTGACCAAGAGCTAATGGGGTGGGAAGCAGCCATTAGCCAGAGATGGACTGGGTTCTCCTCCTCCCTCAGGTGGGACGACTCTGAGTATGTGTTCTGCACTGTCTCCCCGAGTTGTCCATCATAGCTAAGTTCCAGTTGGCCATGGTGGAAATGAACGTGATAGTACACATTTTACAGGCTTCTTCCTTTCCCCTGTCCCTTCCCTACTCCCCTACTAGTGCTTCTTGGCATCACCTTCCAAATATATGATTTCTCAAATTTTTGTCTCTGGTTCTGTTTCTGGGAAAACTGAAACTAAGATATTGGTCTTAAAAATAATAGTGATATGAGAGAGAGAGAGAGAGAGAGAGAGAGAGAGAGAGAGAGAGAGAGAGGAAACAAGGATGGACACAATGGTAAAGTCTTCAGGAAAGGTACAAATGATGACCGAAGTAGCCTGGGGTAACTCAGATGGTGCATAAGAGGAGTAAAGAGAGAAGGCCTTCTAGAATTGAGAGAGAGAGAGAGAGAGAGAGAGACTGACTGATCCATGGAGGCACACATGTGGAGAACACACACATCCCTATCACAGATGCACTACTTCAATGCCTGAGTGGTTTTGCCAGAAAACCAGAAGCTTTATCCTCTGAGGCCCCCACTTTCCTCTGGATTCGAAAAGCCTAAAATGATAGATTCATCTCAAACCAGCAGATAGAAGTGTGATATGAATTTTTCAGTACTTCAGAATTTGAACCGAGGCCTGTGTTGGGTATTGGATTGTTTGAGTCGATTCTTCATCCAAGCTGTATTTCTCTCACTTTCCTCCCCAACTGGAATTGCCTATTGCCCTTTCTCTTTTGGTCTTCTCCAACACATTTTCCATGCCACACACTGCTGTCTAAAACTCTTCAGGGACATCTCATTGCTCTCAGGAGAAGAATGGAAATTCTGGACCCTCCCACAAGGCCTGCCCAGCTTCATCTTGGGTGTTTCCCTCTCCTTATCTCCCTCCCCTCTTAGGGAGCATCTTTCTGTTCCTTGAACCAGTCAAGCTCCCTCCAGGACTGCTCACAGTCTCTTCCCTCTGACTGGCTTCCCTACCCCAGGCACACATCTTGGCCAACTCTCATGTATCTGTCAGGGGTTGGCTCAAGAGCTCCTTCTTCAGGGAGGCCTCGCCTAAGTGCTGTGTATAGATTTGTGGTAGGCAGTTTCTGAAATGGTTCCCAGTGATGTCCACTTCCTGATATTCACACCCTTGTGCAATCCTCTGCTCTTGACTGCGGGTTGGACCGAGTGACTCGCTTCTAATGAATAGAATATGGTAAAGGTGATGGGATGTCACTTCTAGGATTAGGTTATGAAAGACTCTGTACCCCCTTCCCTTCCCCCCATGTCTCTCTCCTTCATTGCTTGCTCTGATAAGCAGATTGCCCTAATTTGAGCAGCACTGTGAAGAGGTTACATGACAAGGAACTGAGGGCAGCCTCTAGCCAAGAGCCCATAAGGAACTGAATGGTGCCAACAACCTGGAAAGTGAGTTTGGAAGTGAACTCTTCCCCAGTGGAGCCTTGAGATGACTTCAGCCCTGGCTGACACTCTGAAAGCATCCTTGTGAGGGACCCAAAACCAGAGGCACCACTCACCTCTGCCCAGATACCTGACCTATAGAAGTTACAATGGTAAATGTTGTTTTAAGCCACTAGGTCTTGGAGGAATTTGTTAGGAAGCAATAGATAACTAATGCAGATGACATGGCATTGTTATATGTGGTCATTCCATGGAGTCTGAGACAGTTGTAGGCTTTAGGGAACAATTTTACAACAGGATTGATTGCAAAACAATTTGACTCTATGTTAAACATGGGAGGCACGACAGAATAGTGGCTAAGAGCCTGGGCTTTGAAATCAGACCACTGGGACCTGAATTTTGGCTCCATCACTTCCCACTAAATGACCTTGTGCCAGTTATGTGACCTCTGGGATTCAGTTCTTCATCCACAAAACAGAGGTACTAATAAGAAGCACCTTATAAAGCAGCTGTAAGGATCAAACAAGATAATACTTGTAAATTGTTTAAAACATTACTTGATATTTAATAAATGTCATGTATTACCCTTCTTATGAGGATGATAAGACGGTATAATAGCATTTTTGGAAATTGAGGATCTCGTGTTCTGCCTATGTAGATGCCACAGCTCACACAGGAAGACAGTACAAGATAATAGACATCCAGGTGCCATGTTGTGTTCTTTAGACTCGAAACACTGAGTTTAGGGGAAGTAAAACAAAAAATGGCTGGATTCTCCTGGATGTTTTACAGTGAAACTTTAGTCACGAAGGATTATTATATCCTGAGTGGGCACCAAAGGAAGGAGTTAGGAATCATAAAGAGGAGCCCTGGCATGAACAGAGAACCTGGGAGGAGAATAGGGCCAGGGGCTAGGCTGAGAGAAGGGTGAGCAGAGTGAGGCCTGACACCAGTTAGGGCTGAGACCAACACACCGATGGCAAAGTCTCGGACTCAGTCCTGTAGAAGGCAGGGACACTGTGGCTTATTCAAAATTTGTGAAAAGTGCTGCAAGCAGGAGGGTTTAGGGAAGAAAGAACCTGAAGGGTGAGGCCCCCAACTCAGAGGGCTATGTGCTGTGTGCCTGGGGCACTGGGTAGGAAAGGCCCCACTTGGTGACAGAGAGGCCACCACACTGGGCCTGTTGTAGCGTGGAACGGCCAGAACTATGTTCTCTCTGGGTGGAAGCAGCCGAGTCTGAGAGTAACTCCCTTTACCCACAAGCCACCGAAGCCCCGGGGCATGAGTGTTTGCAAGTTGGTGCATGTTTAAGGTCAGGGGAACATTGATTTCTGCCCTGAGTTCTGGTGGAAGCTGCTAATTTGATAAGACAGAGCATTAAAGATTCAGTGTGGATGGCTATTGATCATGGGATAGGTCTTGTTAGATGGGATTTTTTTTTAATGATCAAATAACTATTGGTAGAAAACTAAATAAGAATTACCCACCGGAATCTACCTTGTTTGAGGGGCTGTAAACATGAGTAAGATATAATGTAGGATTTCGTGCCCAAGTTGGGTTTGAGTCCTGGGTTCACCACTTATTAGTAATGTGGCTTGGTAAGTTACTGAATTTCTCTGGGCCTCAGGTCCCTGACAGGTACAATAAAAGAGTTAGCATCTACAGTATGAAGTTGTTGTGGGAATGAAGCAAGATATAGGTGGTAATAATAATAATAACAATAACTGTAACAACAAGAGGGGATAATCTTATAAGCTTGTCCTACGTGTCAAGCATTATTCTTGCTTTACAGGTATGGACTGATTTAATCCCCACAACCATCAGATGAGGAAACCTGCCAAAGGTTACACGGGGTGGAGTCAGGTTTTGAAACCAGTTAGTCAGTATCCACATGACTAGCATCATTAACCCTTGAGAATACAGCTTCAATGTATGTACAGCAGTGTCTAGCATGAGGTGATAAATAAATACTGAATAGCCAATAGCAATATATGTTGATGGGAGACTGAGAAGCCCATGATATTTCTTACATTAAATCTCTGCAAGCTACTGGAATCTGTTTTGCTGATGGGACAGATAAGGTAGCTGTGCAAAAGAAAGTAATGGAGGGTCATGAGGCACCTGGCCTCTACTACCTCCTCGCAAAAACAGTGGATGAGAGAGGGAAGAAGAGGAAAGGAAAGATAATGAAAAAGCAAAAACTCAAGTCTAAGAGCAAATGAGGAAATGTGGTTGGTTTTGAAATTTTGAGTTTGAGATCTAGGAAAGCTCATCAAAGCTTAAAAAGTGATAGCAACTGCCACATTTATGCCTAAGTCCTGTCCCCAGAAGAATCATTAGTCCTGAAATGACTCAAGGACTATCGTGGACTGGCACATTGGTGGCCTCAGTGAACCAACGTCGTGGGATTCATGCCCTTGTTTGCCCCCTTCCACACCTGCCCCGAACTCGGCTGTGTGACTTGCTTTGGCCAATGGGACGTTGGCAAGCTTAATGCCAGTAGAGGCCTGATATATGCTTGCACTTGGGCCTTGTTACCTTGGAAGCCAGCCACCATGCTGCAATGAAGTTTGGGCTTGAGTGATGAGAGAGAAAATGTGGAGAGAGACCCTAGAACGCCAGCCTAGCTTACAGCTGAAGGCAGCCCCATGACAACGTGAACTCCACTACACCACAGGGAGAAGAATTTCTCAGAGAAATCATATACCATTGTGGTTTTAAGTCACTGGTTATGCAGAAATAAAGAACAGAAATGACTTTATTTTCTCCTTTGAATCTAATTTTTAAATGCACAAATATAGGGGAATCTCCTCTTCTTTTTTAAAAGATAGAATACAACAGGTAAAGCTGAAGTTCTACCCCCGATCTTGATGCCCTGCCTTCTTTGTAGAGGTAAGCAAATTAGGGGTTTGGTGTCCTTCCATAAAATTTTATTTTTTAATTTTATATACACAAATGTACTCATAGATGATATGTTGGTTTTTAAGACTACTTCCTACTGCACCTTTGGGGCAGAACTTGAAGTGACCTCCTTTATTATTTGAAGATGAGAGTGACAGTTCTCTCCCATAGCACATGGTACTAGTTTGGTCAACAAGAAGGATTTTTTTCCCCTTCAACTTGGACTCTGTCTAAAAAAAAAATCAACCTGCCCCTAACCATGCTATCCATCCTTTGGCTTCCATGCTTGTAGCCAACTTAAATCAAAGAGCCAGAGGAATTTAATAGCCACTTTTATTTTTCATATCCTCTTGGAGAAGAAATCCTTTTCAGATAGCTTGTTCCAACATGATTTCAGAGAAAGATGGCAGCCAGTAAT
Source organism: Carlito syrichta (assembly GCF_000164805.1). NCBI lineage: Eukaryota > Metazoa > Chordata > Mammalia > Primates > Tarsiidae > Carlito > Carlito syrichta. The sequence goes on from NW_007017739.1 coordinate 591,210, forward strand.
GGTTTGCCTTTCTATCCTCGGCCATATGTCTCCTTGTCTTCCTTGCTTTCCCCTCTCCTGTACCTCTGTTCCCTACCACATTTCCTATCTAAGGAAGATTTGCATCTGAGGAGAGTAATCAGAAGAGGCTCACATCTCTGAGAGTTGCAGTGTTTTGTCAGACTTTGCAAACGGGACACAGGAGTGAGCTGCTATAGTTCCTCACTGTTACCTCCTTTGCAATCTCCTTATTCCAGGGCAACTTAGGTGAGGCCTGATGCCTAGAGGCTTGGCCAGCCACAGGATGGCCCAGGAACAGAGTCAGGAGGCCAGGGAACAGTTGAAAGAGTGTCTGTCTAATTCACACCTTGGAACCAGCTCACGGGGGCTAGCACATCCAATTTACAGAAAGAGTGTCTAACGGGTGTTAGGCCTCACCAGACACACACTGCACACTTCACAGAGTAGCAGAAGCATCGTTGAATATCCTGCTAATGAGCCACAAAGAAACATCCAGAACCATTGATGAAATCATCTAACATTTCAGTACCTGAAATACAACCAGAATGTGTGGCTTGATGTAAAACAATGCAGGGCAAAGGGGGCACCTGGCCTCTAGCCAGGGGTCCTGCCCTCACACGTTTACAGTTGTGAAGCCTTCCTTATCTCTTGGAGGTGAAAATGAACAATAATGTCACCCGAATGTGAAATTAGGGGGAGGGCAGACAGGCCGTCTAAATTAAGGAATCTAAAATAGCTAACAGAGGGTTGCCAAAGAAAATTTCTGGCAGCTCTACATCTCTTTAAGTATAATGCTTAGTTTATACACAAGTGAGAACTACTAAGGTAAGACATAAAGAGTGAAAACATTTTTTTGTGTGTGGTAAATATGTTGTGACTGATTAAACAAATGATCACAATACTTTGTGACTCATTCTATCAAAAGATGAAATCTATTTCTCCATCCTGGCATATGGACCTGTCTTGAGTCTTTCTTTGACCAACAGAGTACAACACAAGTGACACTGTGAATTCTGGTGGCCAGGCCACCACTCTTTCACCCTCAGTCTTGAAACCCTCAGATCTTTATGTGAGTTAGTCTAGTCTGAGTTAGCCTGCTAGAAGATGAGGCAACATAGAATAGAAGTGAGGCACCCAGCTGATAGTCAGCCAGTCCCTAGCTAACCTCACAGCTTGTAAATAAGCCCTGGCCACGATCAGCTGAGCCTGACCCAGAGTTACAGAACTACCCAGAAGAGTCAGATTAAATTGCTGACCCAAAGAATCACAAATTATAATAGTTGTTCCCTTAAAATATAAAGTTTTGGAGTGGTTTGTTATGCAGCAAAAACTAACTGTTACATATTTTTAAACACTGCTCCAAACTCTATTGATTTACTTAACCAGCATGGGTTCAGTCCTATAATTTATGAAGACAGATACTGCACTGTTTTCCCCCTATTTTCTCTCCATCACCTAACCTGTGCATAGCACAGAGCAGGCACTCAATAAATATTTACTGAGTAAAAGAATAGTGTGAAATAGACTTATCTTGTTGGCACTGTAATTGTTTTTTCTAAATGAGGCAGGAAATGGTGATAAATACAAGATAACTAAATAAAATAGAAAGAAAAAACTCAATTAGAGTATGTCTTAATTATCCAATATTCTTAATTAATGGGGCATGGATTGATGAATTTTAAAGCATCTGCAGGCTCCCTCTACTAACTCGTCAACAAATATTTACTCAGCACACAATTTGTACTATGCACTATGCCAACTCCCAGGATACAATGGATAAGCAAGATGGAGAGAGTCCCTGGCCTCATGGAGCTGCAGAAATGTATACCATTAACTCTGTATAACACAGAACTAATTTCATTTTAGAACTACAGGTGAAATTACAAGTAAGGCTATGAATACATATATCCATAACATGCCATCTCATCCTGGTACAAAGTGTTTCCTTCCCTGTAATTTGATTTTTTTTCTTGATTTCTTATTTCTTTTTCTATTTATTTACATTTTATAATTCATTCAGCCATTCAATAAATAATTAAGTGCTCTGAGCTTGGTAGTTGGCATATATAAGATGAACTAAACAAAAGTACTCCCTAACCTCATAGTGCTTTCAGCCTGTCAGGGAGGCAGAGATTATGTCTAGTCACTCTAAGAAACAAATAATGACTGATTAACAAGTGTCACAAAGGAAGGTTCTAGGGTGCAGTGACAGGGGAGCATGACCTAGTCTGGTCAGGGAACTTAGACATAGCAAGCGGCTTGGCACAACCTGAACGCAACTTGAGCTGGTGAGCTTTAGCACATTCTTGCTATGTATGATTTTAAGGATTTAAGGTTGAGATTTACAAAAGATTGAGATTAAGATTGAGATTTATGGACCTGAACTGTTGATGTGTGAGCACTCTGGGTCGATGTGTTTGTAGCTTTCTCTTTCTCCCACCTCATGGTCACCAGTCAGGGGGCATTTTTCCATTCATGCGAGTGCTGTACATGAAGTCTAGACCTTGGGACAGGAGATCTTGAATATGTTTCCTGCACCCTACTTCCTAGAGGGAAGCCAAGGAAACCTCTCCTGAGCCTCTTCCGCCCCACACTCCTCCTTTTCAGGACCAACCCTCCTTTGCCTTGTGCCCAAGGGGCATCTGAGGTGCCCTGTGGCAACTTGCCCCCCTCCCAGGCATGTGGTGAAGATCACTGAGACGATGTTTGTGAAGTGCCACATGTTTCTAGAAGAGAGGCACTCTCCAGAGGAATACCATGAGGGATTGTAATTATTATCGCGCCTCTGTGGAGAGACTGCGGGTACTTGGCACGGTGCCATCCCCTTATCTGGAGACAGCTGCTGCCTGGCCACGTGTGCACTTGCAATCACAGACTTTTCTGCTTCACATACAGATTGCCCCAGGCTGCAGCAGGCAACAAGCGAGGATGCAGATGAGGGCTGGTGCCCACACCTTCGAGCTATCAGTCAATGTTTATTCATTCAACAAATATTTATTGAGTGTCTACTGTGAGCTCTTCATGAGTCTAGACATTGCTGGGACATGAAAGCTTATAGCGGAGGAGAGAAACCATTTATGAATCACTAGCATCAACCCAAATAATATCTCATTAATCCCTCCACGGATGAAGAGACTGCTGTTCAGTGACATATAGAGGGTCATGGAGTTAGTAAATGGCGGAACTGGGACTTGGTTTGATGTCAGCCCAACTCTGAATGCTGTTGCTCTTTCCAGTTTGCTTCAGGAACTTACAAAGATGTCCAGGATCTTCAGCTCTACAGAGACCCATATCCTTAAACAGGGGCGCAGAGCCCTCTGGTCCCCAGCTCATCAAAATATACAGTCTCCATAAAAAGTCACACTCTTCCCCTCTGACTCTGGAGTCACCTTCTCAAGCAATGTCTTTTTTCAGTCTAATGCTTAGTAGATATTCCCAGATGCAGGCAAGAGGAAAGAGTATTCCAGGCAAAGGAACCAGCACACACACATTCACAGAGGCAAGAGAGATTTATCTAGAAGTCGGGGGGTGGGAATGAGACATACTTGGCAAAAAAAAGAGTCCAGGAAAAGGAAAAGCAAAAGATGCTGGTGGTGGTGGGGGGGGTGGAATAACTGATGGTGGCAAGATGGGATCAAATCAAACATCCAGTCGAGGAGGTACAGATACTTTCTGAGCAAGCAGGAAGGTTAGATGCAAAAACATTTAAATTAAGTGAAAATGATGACCACTCTGATACTGCAGGAAAATGGAAAAGGTCTGGCAGCTCAAGTGGGGAATGGGAACGATGTTGGCAAGTTGTCTGCTGAAATGTTATTTAAAATAGCAAAAAATCAGAAACAACCTCAGTGTCCAGCAATAGAAAAACGCTTAAGAAAATCTGGTGACAGCAGTTGGATGGGATGTTATATAGCTATTAATAATTATGAAGATTTTGGAGCAACATGAAGAAAGCCTCCTGATATAATACAGTGGAGAAAAAATAGACTATAGAAAATAAAACCCTGCCCTACTTTGACTCCTAAGTGGATACAACAGAAAGAGGTGGGTAGAAAGAGAAAGACCTTGGTCTTGGACTGTTTGGAGACAGAAAAGCAAGTCCATGAAGGAATGGCTCTAAAGGGCAACCTACAAATCCTATGAGTAACTTGCTAGGGTTGACAATATTTTGAGTGTGTGCATGCATGTGTGCATGTACTGCATGTGTGCATTCTTCCTAGGATGAGGTGAGGACTTCATTATTTCTCAAAGTGGTCTATGATCCTGTCAAGACTATAGAGGACAGTTCTAATTCGTGTATCACAGAGTATCATCCTTTTTGGTTGGGATTCTAAATTCTTTGAGATAGCTGAAAACAATTCTTGTTTCCCATCTAACTCCCAGCATTCTGGGGACCCAGTTTGGAAGCCAACATTAAGAATGGTTTGCATGTGGGTCCATATCTTCCCTTTGGTAGGTTCAATGCTGACCATGAACAGGTTCACACATGCATGTGCACATTTTTCCGCACACAGTGAGCAATTTGCATTCAGTCTCCCAAGTCCCAAGGAGCTCAGTAGGGAACACTTCTGAGGAATGAAGAGATTATTTTACTGAAATCATTTCAATGATGTCATATGGCTTTACAAATTGTTAAATCCCTTCCCAATCAATAGTCACTGGGAAAACTGAGCTCCGTGACTTGCTTTGGAACCAAATCTGAGACACACAAGGCAGAACGAGATCCCTTGAGACTGCTGAACTAAGATGGCTGACTGCCCAGATGTCCATGCACCCTTAAATCAAGCTGGTGCATTTGATGGTGTGGAGCAGGAAGAACAATGCACAATAAAGAAGAGACAAACAGCTACTCAGAAAAATAAATGTTTCACAGTTTTTGCATAATGTAAAACAATGGTACACTTGACTGAGTCATGTATTCAAGCCAGTTCATAGAGACATTAAAATATTCTGGTGCTATTCTGATCCAGCTTATCATCCTTCAGGTACCCTGCAGTTACTGACCACATTCCACATGGCTGGCCTCTTCCTTCCCACCAAAGAGCATGAAGACCATGCAGCTGTGGGAATGGAAAGGTTGAAAGAAACTTGAGGAGTGCAGACTCCAGACAGCCCACCCTGAGTTTGAATACCTCTGCTACCAGGAAAATTAATTGTATCCACTGAGCCTCAATTCCCTCATCTGTAAAATGGGTAACATGCAAGCCATATGAGAACTCTGTGAGTGACTCTAGGTACAGCACCAAACACAAGATACAGGCACTTAGTAGGTCTACCCTGCTGGCTATATATGGAGGCAATAATTAAAGAAGTCACTACATTTTCATTCCACCACCAAGTTGTTAGGTGGATTAAAAGAGCTAATGGAGTATGGTAAAACTGGGGAAAAAAAGCCCCTGTAAAATGTTATAGAATATCATTATATGAGTAAGCTTCCAGCCTATGTAGGTGTGAAGCTTCCTGGTTTCACACAGGCTCTCCGTTTTACTTATGGGCTTTTCTTGTTTCCAAAGAGCATGTGAATTCAGTTGCTGTGGTGAGCTTTTTTCTAGGCTCCAGCTGAGCCTGGGATGAGCTTTACCATGCTAAGGGTCAACATGTCCCCAGACAGAACAGTATTTTAATTCAACAGCATTCAGTAGTTATTAAACTATGATAAATGCTAAAGTGGGAAAGATTACACTTAGACATAAGAAGTGTCACTTGAATCACTTAAAAATATTATAATGTATGGCTAATTGCACCTTGACTATATTATCCAGTGCTGTGAAAACACTTCAGATCCTTAAGTAAGGTACCATTTAAATACCTATTTCGGTATGTAATGGGTAATATTCCTGAGTGCAAAGGTTGTTAAAAGACCCAACGTTCATTGAGTATCTATCACGTGGTGGGCGCTTTGTCCATATTAGTTTATTTAATTATCAAAACAATTAATCCACTAAGGTAATTATATTAGCCCCATTTTATAGGTAAAGAAATTGAAATTCACAGCTGTTAAGTAACTTGCCCAAGGTACAGAGCTGATAAATGGCAGGGCTGAGATTTGAATCCGGGACAGGCATCTCCAGAATCCGCCATCACAGATAGATACAATGTGACCTCTGTGTTTCCATACTTCTCTGTGCCTCAGTGTCCTCACCTAGAAAATGGTGATAGTAATTCCGATGGGTTGTTGTGAGGATTCAGTGAGAAGATTTATGAGAAGCACATAACACAGTGCTCAGTGAACAGAAGCATTATTATTTATTGTTATTCTATGTTGCCATTCTAGCTTACTTAAGCTGACAACTCCAGAGCTGGGATTTCACTTTGGAGAGAAATACTCTCTACTTCCCAGCATGGATTTAATATGATTGAAGCAACACAGTGCATAATTCTAGGCAGCAGAACTGGCTACATAATTTTCATGGCCCAGTACAAAGTAAAAATGTGGTGTCCTTGATAAAAAAAAAAAATTTAAGAATTTCAAGATGGCGACAGCAGAGCATTAATTGGAAGCACTGGAATCTGTACAACTGCACAAGCCCTGTGGCCTTGGACAAAGTGGTGGAACTTCTTGAGTCTCTCTCTGACTTATCGTAAGAAAAATGGAGACTATCCCTGCTTCACAGGTTGTAGAGAGAATTAAACAAGCTGATGGATAAAAAGGCTGGTTTCCCTACAAAACAGCATGCCAGTGGCTCTCAACCCTAACCACACAGCAGGACCATCCATAAGCCTGCTAAAAATGCAGAGTAACCGGCTACTCTTGCCCCAGAAGATTCCAATCCAGGAGGGCAGGACTGCACACCTGTGTTATTAATAAGCTCAAGGTGATTCTGATGCACAGACAGGATCAAGAAGCAGTCCGCTACCCAGCAAGAGGTATGTTTTAATATAAGAACATTCAGCTTGATTTCTTAGAATTAGGATGGACCTTTCTTCGTTTTGAGATTATAGTCAAGGCATATTTGAAGGAGACTCGCCCTATGAAATCGTTTCAATATATCACTTGGTCAATCTGTCAGTGATACAGCTCTAGGACACACAAAAGATCCCTTTTATACTACTAGGTGAGGAATTATTCCTCACTTGAAACTAACTTCAAGGCCAAAGTTTTCACATGGAGCTCTGAGCCTCCTACCCGCAACCTTCTGGCTTCTGGTTGCCACATAATAAGAACAGACTAGGGACTGTGAGAACGGATATGCAACAGCAGCCTTTCTTTGGAAAGACTTCCAATCAGGGCAGAAATCTGATTGTATGGTGATAGCTTTCATGTTACCTGGCACATGTCGCTGTAACTCAGCTGTATTCTCATCTGAGTGTCTGCTTCAGGAATGACAGAATGGCTACATTTGAGAAGTCACATGCATGCTCTCATAAAAGCCATTCGATTTCTTTAAAAAACAACAAATTGTGTTCTGCCTGGATAGGACTATCAGTGAAGGTTCCATCATATGAGAAGGAAGGCTGGGGCAACAGGGCAGTGGCGACAAGGCAATGCTTGTGCATGTGTGCGCCATTAACAGGGTGTTATTTGGATGATATATGAACACGCATGGAAGCTCAGAGGTGCCTGGAATGGGTTAGCTAGGGTACAAGAAAGCCCATGTGCTAACCTCCTCATATGATGCAGGCTCCACTCAATTTTCCAGCTGTATTTTTTTTTCCTTTACATATATGTATTCACGAGCTGCCAGTGTGACTACCATGTTATTATGATGTTCAGCTGGAGGAGGGTCCATCCTGGTAGAGACACGCACAGCTCACCACCCTGCTCCAAACAAGGGGCAGCCTGGGACTGCACTGGAGACTGCTGGCTTCCTTTCTCCTGGTACTTGACTGCTTGGAAAACACAACATATACCAGTATTACTCGCCACAGGTCTGTCACTCTCTTTCACTTTGTCCAGTCACTGCAGATTTAATGGTTCCTTCCCTGTTTTCTGGACAGTCTGTGGTGGATGCTGCAAGATGCTTGGGAACGAAGAGAGAAAAAAAAAAAACAAACACCTCTTTGGGATAACTCTCTACTGATTGGAATCCTTTGGGGCAGCCAAGCTTTTTTCTCTTAGGGCATCTCTGTTGAATTGTTAAGATTTACATATGCAGTTGTTAAGATCTACATCTTACAGTTAGTCATCCCAGCCCCCAACTTTATGGGCCAAGAAACTGAGACCCAGAGGAGTTCAGTGAGTTGCCCAAGGTCAAACAATACAGCCATGGGCAGGACTGGAAGTACTCTCCACCAACGGCAACTGGCACACCACTTGGCGCACCCCCTCCTTACCCACCTCGGTTTGCTGCAGCAAACTCTAGTGAAGCCCACAGAGGCATACCCCTCCCCAACAGCAGTCATCCTTTATCATGAATCCTTTAAATACGGTTTCTTCATCCTCATGCAAAGCCCACTTTCCATACCTAGCTCCACTCCCTGGTTTATTGCTGCCTGGTTTGGGGCCCTGAAGTCAATGTCGCTGGCAAATAGTTCAAAGTCTCTCTCACTGATCTCGATGCCCTTTCCCTCCCATTCAAGGTCTCGGCCCATCCTCTCTGGGCGAGCAGTTAAGATTTTCAGTGGCTACGAGCCCCCTTCCTGGACCTCTTCACTCTTTTTCAAGCCTAAACATCAGTGCTACCTTCACATGCACATGTCACACGAATTTTTCTACTCTTTCCACTTCCAACATAGCTTCTATTTCCAAGGAGTCAAAGGGCTTTTCAGAGTCCATAAAAGTCTATGTACACAATGGCATTTTATACTCAGCAGTCTTCCCTGGCACTTTTTCATTTTCTGCAGGTGATCCCGAGTTGAGAAATGACTTCTAAATCCTGTCTACTCTCATGGCTGATTAAAGTCGAGAAGTCCCTGTAGTCTGCCCACCAGTACTTTTGTGAAGATTTTGCATAACTACTGAAAACAGTTTAAAAGATCATGTCTGTGATCTATTAAACAAGAATTTTTTTTAAGGGCGATAAAGGGTTTAAAAAGAACATATGAAACAGAAATGGCTGAGCTCTGCTTATTATACATTAGAAATTGTAAGAATAACACGTTTACTGCTAATTACACAAGTCATTTATCGTGAAGCACTTGCCAGAAAACGTATTTGAATTCCCCCAAATTCAAATAAAGAATTAATGGGTAAATAATTTATACTCAAGTAATTATTTGCAAGACATTATTTGAACTGGAATGTAGTAAAAGTTCATTCAAAGGTTTTATTCCTTGGATCATGGAATAAAGTTGTTGTTTAATTAGAATGACAACTGGGTCCTCTAGGTGATAGGAAAGGGATATGTAAAATTTGGAGATGGTTCTCTTTGGCTGCTCAGAATTATCATGGCCAAAATGACCCAGAGGAAGGACAGTGCTGGGAATGATTCCATAACACAGGAGAGAAGCACAGAATTTCCTGATGAATCAAGCTCATGGACTCAGGGGTATTTCTTCAGCAGAAACAACACAAAACAAAAATAGTAATGAAACCCTCAAAAAAACTCACACCCACCCATAACACACACAAACTCAGTGACACCTACATCTGAAATATATACCCTTGCATGCAGACACCTTCACACACACCTCTTCCCAGCTAAAACAATAACAGTGCCAATCCCACCCCTAATGACAAAACACGTCAGATGCTGTCAAATTGCTTTCACAGAGTTTAATGAGTTGAGCATCCAGAGACAGACTTGCAGTTGCTGCTGGTCCTGAAGCTTCTAACTTTTTCAGTGTGAAGAATTAGAGACACCTGGGCCTAGGGACTGCCATTTTGTGGGGCCCAGAGGTTTCTGAAGTCTCCAGATCCATTTTCTTTAATTGAAGGGAGGGACATTGTCAGACTATTTCTCTGTTTCTATTTCTCACCAGTTGTGTGGCCCCTTGCCTTAGCTGTGTGGGTTTTTTTTTTGGGGGGGGCGGGGTTGTTTATTAAGAGACAGGATCTTGCTCTTTCACCCAGACTGGAGTATAGTGGAATGATCATAGCTCACTGCAGCCTTGAATTCCTGGGCTCAAGCAGAGCTCCTGCCTAAGCCTCCTGAGTAGTTGCATCTACAGGTGCCCTCCACCAAGCCTAGCTATTTTTTTATTTTTTGTAGAGCCCGGGTCTCACTATGTTGCCCAAGCAGGTCTTGAACTCGTAGCCTCCTGCGATCTCACCTCAGCCTCCCAAAGTGTTGGGATTACAGGAGTGAGCTGTCATGCCTTGCCTGTGCTGTCTTTTATGAAGTGGAATTCTTGGGTCAGGAATTTATGGTGAAATGGATTAGATAGGCAGAGTCCAAATGATTTCTACCCTTGTTGACCTAGGAAATGGGCCTTAGGAGATGGAGTCATGTGTGACAATATGGAAGAGCCTCTCAGTACTGTACTTTTCACCCCTGGCTGAAAAGCAAGTTAGTGGAGAAAATGAGCGAGTCGGTAGCAAGTTATGAAGCACAAGAGGATGGGTAGGTTATTTCTTAAAGAATGACATGGAGGCCATTGTTTTGTTAAGCACTGGCCAGGCCATGTGTTTTTTGAGCTATGGCCAAGCCATATTTTCCTAACCTTTGGCCCCCTCCCCTACCTTGGGGAGGTGAATCGCCTCTCTCTTTCTCCCCCCCCAATGAGAGATTCCTTCAGGGTGATCCCCAAGAGTCTTCGCGACCAGGATGTGGATGTGAAAAACGTATTTGAATGCCCCCAAATTCTTAGAGACCAGGAATCTTAGTGGCCAGGATGCGACAGGATGTGGAAACCACACAGGGTCCTGTCCCTCCTCTTCAACCCGTCGGCCAGAAAACTGAGCTACCGCCGGATGAGCCGTTAGAAAACAAAAGCAAAATGCTTCGGTTCTTCTAAGCACAGGTGCACAAGATTACCTGTGTTCAAAGAACAAAATGGGGCAGTACATGATAAAATTCTCCTGTGCCTCAGGCCATGCCTCTGAATATGTCTTTGGTTCAGAAATTTACAAAGAGAGCTTCACAAACTCCCATTGCTGTCATTACTACGATATACGATTTCCCTACACAATACAAGAAAGTGTTGCTAGAAATTTTAAGTTAACCCTTTAGACTATCAATGAGTGTATAAACTTTGGATTCAGGTGACTTACAAAGCTACTGAAAGAGGTTTTGCTGCTAAAACAAACTCCATGTTATCACACACAAGATTGATGGGATCTGCAGAATCAAAGCTATCCAGTATATGTACTCTCGGAATGGAATGAGGACAAAACTTGGCATGCACAGGGTAGACTGGGATATGGCCATTTTGCTAGATCCTCTAGCCCAAGGGTGTCCAAACTTTTGGCTTCCCTGGGTCTCACTGAGTAAAGAGAAATCGTCTTGGGCTGCATATAAACTATATAATATGGTTAGTGTATACGCATATAAGACTTCTTTTTATATTTTTTATTCTAAGGTTTAGAAAAATGAGACCAATATAAAACTCGTGGGAAATTTGACCTTGTTTTTGTAAACCTAATCTACCAATGCCTGGTTCACTACCAATGCAATTCTTAGTGAGTTCTCAAGGTGCTCATCAGAAATGTTTGTTCAAATTTTGCTCTTTGTATGCTTCAAAATTGAAAACAGCTGCTCACAAATGTATGTGCTACCAAAAAGCAATATCATTAATAAGGTACGATTGTGAACTTCAAAAATGGAACTATACATGGGGCCACAAAGAAAATAAGTGCTAAAGAACACACGATGTTCAAAGATTTTGTGGGGCCTCATTATTAGCTGTCCTTGGCCACATGTGGCCGACAGTCACAGGTTGGACATGCTTGCTCCTTCTGGGGGTCCATCAGAATCACCCCGGCTGAAAAACAAGTTAAACAGCGGAGAAAATGAGCAAGGCGGTAGCAAATTATGAAGCACAAGAGGGTGGCTAGGTTATTTCTTAAATAATGACATGGAGGCCATTGTTTTGTTCAGCTGTGGCCAGGCCATGTGTTCTTTGAGCTACGACTGAGCCATGTTTCCCTAACCTTTGCCCCCATCCCTACCTTGTGGAGGTGAATCGCCTCTCTCTCTCCCTTTCTCTCTCTCTCTCTCTCTCTTTCTAATTTACTTTCTCAATAAACTATATTTTCTGATCTAAAAAAAAAGAATGACATGGAATTTTTAATATATATGTATATATGCATATATATAATAGAATGATTATACAAATTATGTCTTTAAAATTTTTCTAATGTAGAAAATAAACTTCCGTGTACTGCTCATTTAGCTTCAATGATGATCAATTCATGGCCAATCTTGGCTCATCTATTCTTCCTTCTCTCTTGCACCTTATTATTTTGAAGAAAATCTCAGATTTATCATTCCATTTGTAACTATTTCAGTGCACATCTCTAAAAGAGAATGACACATTTTCAAAACATAACCATAATATCATGACCACACCTAAAAAGATTTCCTTAACATTGTCAAATATCCAGTCAGTGTTCAAATTTCCCTGAATGTCCTATGCATTTTACTTTTTAAGTCTGAATAAGGATCCAATGAGGCTCATACATTGCAATTGGTTGATAGGTCTTTTGAGTCTTGTTAATCAGTGTGGTTCCCTTTCAATATGTTTTTGTCCTTGGAACATTTTTTATTGTTGTTGTTGAAGAAATTGGGTCACGAGTCTTGAAGAGTTTCCCACAGTCTGATTTTGCTGATTGCATTCCCATGGTGGTGTTCTTCTGGCCCTTATTGGTGCTTGGATCCAGAGACTTGACTAGATTCACTTCTTTGGCAAGACTACGTCATGGGTGGTGGTGGTTAACTCTATCAGGAAGTTTAACGGCCTGATTGGATTTCTTGATCTGAACAGTTATTGATGATCATTGCTTATATACTAATTCTTTAAGGATTACAAAATGAGCATCTTTTAATTCTATCATTCTAACTTTCTCTTCCTCCTCCTCCCCCTATTCTTCTTCCTTTTAAAGAAAACTGGAATATTTCTACAGAGAGAAATTTCCCCTCATTTGATTATCCTGAGTTTCTGGTTTTTGTTTGTTTGTTTTGAATCAGTATGAACTCATGGATTTAAACATATTTGATTTGTATGCTTCAATTCATTGAAATTCATAGTGGTTTTTATTACTATTGGTAATCTTATTGTGTCATCCTTGGCCAGTGGGTACTTCTTCAAGGTGACTCATGAGTCCTTGCTTTCTGGTGTGACAAAATATTTCAGGCCTATCTTGTATATTTACTTCCCCAGATTTGAAATCAGCCATTTCTCAAAGGATCTCTGGGTCCTTTTAGTGAGTAGTAGTATTTAGATACCACAATCTAGGTGTTTGGGTTGCTCATTGCCAATGAGTTAATCATTGTTTCTAGGCCTTTCAGTGAATGCAATAAGAAGACACACACACACACATTATATAATAAATATAATTATATAAAATATAAAGGCATATGTACCATATTTAAGTTAAAATACATTAGAAGTTTATACTAATACTTTCCACACAAATTCAGAGTTATAAGCTTTTGTTTAACTTTATCGATTTTTCAGCAGTATCTCCTTTTTCTCATGCTAAGAACTTCATTCTCAGTAATATTAATCTAAATATTTATTTGCTTTATTACACACTAGATACCCAAGAATCCCATAAAAACAAAAATATAACCATCAGCAATATTATTACTGAAAAAGTCTTCTATTTTTTCTATAGGTTTTTTTTGGTACTTAATCACATACATCAAATTACTATGCTTTAAAATAATCAAGATGAATCCTTCTCTGTGGTCATGTTGCCCATGGGATATACAGTTTGGTTCATTTATTTCATGTTGATTTTGATTTTAAGGATGACTTTCAGATTTTTTACTTTTGTTGTATACATCTGTAAATATCTACACATTTCCCCAGTCAAATGTATAAAACAAAGCAAATTCAAAGAAGTCTAACTCCTGGCTACCATCATTGCTTTCTTCATCCTCTTTCCACTGTAAGTGGCTTTAAAAGAGTTATAGTTTATTATATAATTTTTGGGCACAGAACCAATGAGTTTTCTATACTGCTGCTGGATCATAATTACTGAAAGTACAGTTTTAAATCCTAGAACAGATCAAATGTAAGAAGGTCATTTCTGACTTGTTATAATACTTTAACATTGTGGAAAATGCTTGAAAAATTATCTTAGGTCCTGGGCCATTTTCTCTCTCTGACCTCCACTGAGCTCCTCCATAGAATTTTCTAGCCATGTCAGCAAGCCTTCCACCACCTACTTGCTGAACTCTCATTTCATTTTCATGGGAGGAAGGAAACTTCTTGAAATAATTTATTGGGTCTTCTAAAAAAGCACAACCATTTGGGACTATTTAACATTTGTTGTGTGAGCCGCCATGTCATGCTTTTTTTTTCATCATTAGCTGGAGTCAATGTTGAAGCCTTAATTCATGGTGCTTACAATGGCAGTGCCTGTACAAGGCAATTCACACTTTTCAGAAAAGACGGTTAGAGGCAGATGAAATATGGCAGTTGGGGGAGGAAGATGTGCATCTTCCTCTGTTTCTGGATGCATCTGTGGAAGACATGATGGATGACCCAGGGGACGTGGAACATTTAAGTTTTTATTATTTGATTGTAAAGATGTGGGGATTAGGTACATGTATAGTTTATGTGCAGGTGAAGTTTGGGCCTCCACCTGATCCCCCCTTCCCCTAGTTTAGGGTCAGATACCCTTCGTGATATGACGTGCTTCCCCCACCCCTCCCTTCCCCTGGCAGTATCTCCTGCTACTGCCAACTCCTCTCTTGTAGTATGGTGATAAATGTTCAGGACCCACTTAAAAGCAAGAACAGGAACCTTAAGTTCAATGTCCTGCTGAGCAGCTGACTTTTCTTCCTTGATAATGATGAAACTGGCCTAAGAGTTGTTCCATAATCTAAGGTATTTTATTAAGCTGCCGATATACTGGGATAAGAAATTCCTATTATTTCCTTTTAATACACTACACTTTAGAACAATAGTGTAACCTCAAGATTTTTTCAGAAATATCTTCACTACCATGACTACTTTTGAATACTCCAACATGTCCCCAGTGGTCTCCCTGCTTTTACCTTGTTCCCTCCACCCGAATCTGTCCTTCACCTAGCGGCCAGTGCAGGAGAATTGGATTTACCAGGTATGAAGACTTACTATAAAGCTATAGTGATTAAGACTGAAAGGACATAAGATAGAGTCAATATACCCAATGAGCAGCCATTTTAACACTGCCTAGTTCTGTCATGTTTTTCTAGCAGTTCACTTTAATTTACCCTCTAATCACCAAGCCAAGGACAGAACTGGTTTCTCAGAGGTAGCTACTGATAATTGCTTTGCAACCCCCTCCCCAGCTTGTTTTGTAAACAAGATAACCTAATCAGTCTTTTGTGACCTTTATGACACAGACTATATCAACATGGCAGCAACCATGTGACTAACCCTCCCATCTGCCTGCAGTCCATCACCTGATGTCAGTTCCTGTGCTCACCTGTCCCCTTCATGATGACATGGAACAGACTACCATCCAATCACCTTAACAACCTGCCCTACACCAAAGGAAAGGTTTAAAAGCCTTCAACTTCAAGCAGCCATTTGCCATGGTTTTGTTAAACTCTGTTGTGTCCATGTGGCTCTTTGAGCTATGGCCGCCACGTTTCCTAGCTTTGGTTTCCACCTGAGAGAGAGAGAAGTTGATTCATCACAATTTCTCTCTCTCTCTCTCTCTCTCTCTAATTTACTTTCTAAATAAACCATGTTTTCCCATCTAACTTCTGTGCAATTCTTTGCATCCTTCACGTGGCACTGGATCGCAGACACTCCCCAGCGGGTCTGACCTAACATTTTGGAGGTCCTGTTGGGATTTTAGCTTAACAAAGACAGTGTGATATCAGCATAAAGCCAGAAACTAGATCAATGGAACAGAACCAAGAGGCCAGAAACAGCCCCCTCCTTACTTAGGTGCTTGCTTCACAACAGAGGTGGTACTGAACACCAATGGAAAAGGCCAACAATTGCATCATAAGCATCTTTCCATATCAACTGCCTTTCTTAGACATCACTTCTAATAGCTACAACGTATCCCATGGTATGAATGTACCATTATTGTGCCAATATTTATTTAACCAATCCCCTATCCCTTAACATTTAAGTGGCTCCTATTGTTTGTTATTGTAAATAATGCTGCAATAGAGATTTTTGTATCTGAAATGTAAAACACATTCTTATGTCCTTAGGATTAATTCTTCAGATGGAAATAATAGGCCAAAGGACTGACACATTTTGGAAAATTTCAGTCTACATTTCTAAATTCTTTCCTGAAAGGTCTTATGCTCCCACTAGCAGCGTATGAAAGAGTCAAAATGATAACACTGAATATCATTACTTTAAAATCTTTTTTTGCATTTATGGAGTTTTAAATTTACATTTGCTTGATACCATATAAAACCAACCATCCTTTCCCCTATGCCTTTAAAGTTTTTCTTTTGTAAAATATTTGGTTTTGTCCTCATACCAGTTACTAAACTGCTGTTTCTCACATAACATGAATCCATCACGTATGCCGTTTCAATATTGATATCTCTAAACAACTATGTTCCTGATTCTACTACTCCAAGAAATGCTAAAGGTTAAAAAGCAACTATAAGAATATTTAGGGATAAATTTAACTTAAAATGAATGCTTCTTGCTGCCCACAAGATAAGGGCCAAAGCCTTTAACCAGAGCATGAACTGAACCAAACTAACCCCAGCATTCTCTTCCACCATAACCCTTCTCACACGAACCCTGGTCCTTGACCAATGTGGTCTGCTCTCTGTTTCTTCTCTATGTGATCTATATCCCCCCCATGCTTTGGCTGTCATTGCTCTCATCTTATAATTTTCTTCTTTTCACTTGCTCAGTTTCGTATCTCCCTTTATGCCTAGCTCAAGTGCATCAACCCTTTAAATCGTTCCCTGGGAGAACATCACCTCTGACCTTGTGAGACTCTTACTGTAGTCCCTTCCCATGCGTCATGCCATCCACCTTTAAAATTTTTTTCTTTTGGGGGCACACATTCTAACTGAAGTGTGAAACTCTCAAGGAGGAAGACAGCACACCTTGAGGTTCTTTTATGCCAGTGTTTCGTACAGTTCCAAGAACTCAGTGTGTGCATGATTCTGATGATCCCACGGAACAGGATCTGTCAATGGCAAGTTGGGGGAGATGAGACTTTTATACCCTTACATCTGCAGAGCCCCAACCTTATAAGGATTTTTACTGAATTTTCAGAGGTTTAGTGATAATATCTGATTTCTTAGACATGGAGGAATAAAGGTGTTAGTGAAAGCAGAGGTTATGGTAAAGTCTGCTGTAGTTGGTGAAATAGTCATTATTGGGTCATTCTGGAATCTTTTGGCTTTCTGACTGTGTCACCCCATAGCCCCATTCTCAGCCCAGGCTGGAGTTGTACTGTGGGCTGGACCACTTTGGAGAAGAAAAAAAGCAACGTACAGGGTAAAACAGAATAAAGGCCAAGCGCCATCTCTTCTATTTACAGGCTGTGCTTCCGAAGGCAGGTTGCCTAACTTTCTTCACCTGTGTACCAGGGATGGTAAAAATATTCTCCATGATTATTGCGAGAATTAAGAAAACGTGTGTAGAATATGCAACGTGCCTCCGCAGAGCCAAAACTCAATGCATAGAAGTTATTAAAATAAGCTGAAAGGAAGAGTATCCTGCTGGCCATTTCTGTATTTACATGAGGCAAGAGGTTGGGTCAACATGAGCACAAATAAAGCCAGGCATCTTAAGGGCAAAAGGGACAAATGGGTGGAGTCTTATTTGGGGATTGCTGCTAACGTGCTTATCCCGGTCTAATTCCAGTGCTGTTTTAGGGGTGACTAAGTATGGAAGAGCAGGGTGTATGTTCAATGCTTACTTCTGACTGAAGGTAGCAGCCAGGATTACTGAGAGTCACTAGAAACAATGACCAGAAGTCTTAGAGTCTAAAAACACAGCCACAGTGGCATCTTCTGGAGAAACTCTAGAGGATAGCTACATTAATTGGTTCTACAATGAAAAATTGAGAAAGAAGGGTGGAAATGACAAGTATAGATAAAGAGTAATCAGGCAAAAAAGAAAGCAAAAATATGGATATGGATATCAGAAGAGGTAGAAATTTAAGTATTTTCATAAAACAGAATGAAGAGTGACATTATATCATTTATAAACCTGTATGCACCATACAACATAACAGCTAAATGTATAAAGAAAAAAGAGCTTAAAATACAAAGAGATTTTCATTGGAATAGAATGAGTAGGAGATACCCATACACATCTATCAAAATTAGACGTATCTAGGAGACAAAAAATAAGTAAAGACAGAGGAAATCATTTTTAAAAGCTCGGTAGAATAGATACATTGCTAAAGTTAACATTAGCTGAGGAACTAGTGAATGCACTGAGGCAAGAAAATAAAATCATTGGCCTCAATATTGAGAAAAATAGATAAAATTATCTCTTCAGTGTGGATGTGTTTGAATACCTAGAGAACCCAAGAGGCTCTAATGAAACACTAGTCAAATAAATGAGACAATTTTGTAAAGACAGTTAAGATAAATACGCAAAAAAATCAATAGCTTCACTCTCTACCAGCAATAAGTACCCAGAAATGAGAATGGGAAAAAATGACAATAGAAGTTAAAAAAAAAAACTACAGAAATACTTAGGGATAAATTTAACATAAAAGAGACTTGGATTATATATTTCTGTGGTAGCTATACCCTCTTCAGTGAGATCTGAATTTCAACCTTGGGTTCAGACCTCTCACTTCTAAGTTCTTTGTTTCATCCTAGTTTTCTCTCTTTCAGCCCTAGAAATAGAAGCTGCTTTCTGCATTTGCTATTCCAATATTCCTTAGAGTGTTCTTTTAACCCCTTTAGTAGTTAATAATCGTTGACATATAATTTTTCCTGTTTAAATTATTGGTATGGTTTCTGTCTCTGAAAACACTCTAATACAGACCTACATGAATAGAATTATAAAATCTTATTGAAAGATCCCAAACAAGAACTAAACAAACAGAATATTTTCGTAGATAGAAAGTCTTAATATTGTAAAAATAGCTTTTCTCCCCAGTATATATATATGTATATAGCAGTTCTAATTAGAATTCCACTAAGATTTTTATTATTTTTGAAAATGAATAAAAGTATCTTAAATTCTAATGGTAGTATAATTACATGAGACCAGTTAAGAAAAGTATGAAAAATAACCGTGATGTGGATAGTGTTGCCAGATATAACATCATCATAATCAAATCTAAGTGGTATTGGTGAGCGATAGACAAAGAGATCAGTGAAACAGGATGGAAAAACACAGGGAAAGATCCTGGGACACAGGAGAATTTCATATCTGACAAAGACAGAATTTCATTTCAGAGGGTAGAAGATGGCTTATTTTAAGAATTGGGCTGGCACAAATGGCTAGCCATCTAGTGCAGCAGTTGGCAAACTTTTTAAGAGTCACATAGTAAATATTTTCGACATTGTGGGCCTTATGGTCTCTGCCGCTACCACACAACTCTGTCATTACTGTGTAAGGGCAGACATAGACGATACATACATGAATAGACATGGTTGTGTTCCAATAAAACTTTATTTATTAACACAGGCAGCTGACCTGTGGGTCACTTTTTGTCAACCCCTGGTTTAAAGGAAAACAGAAAAATAGAATTATCCACCTGTCTTTGATCAAATACAAAAAAAATTCTGGATAGAGCAAAGACTTAAATGTAAAATATAAACCACATAAACCCAGTTGGATTAAGAAAAACCCAGTTGGATTAAGACATGATTATAAGAAGAAGGACATCTGTCTTAATTAAGTAAGGAAATCCAGAAGTTGTAAAAGAAAAGCCAGACATATTTGACTATATAAGAATATAAGATTTTTATACAACAAAAAATGTTATAAACAATGTCTAAAGACAACAGATTTAAGAAAAATGTTTGCACCACAGATGACTGATATCCAACAAAAGCTCACCAGTCAGCACGAAAAAGACAAACAGCCCAACAGAAAAATGGCCAAAGAGTATGGATTTTAGCTTATGTGCAATTGGCGCCCTTGGAGTTCTGATCAAGGGAATGTTATTTATGTTTTTAAAAGACCATTCAGGTTGCTGTGGGAACTGTGGGAATTGTGGGAGATAGGATTGTGAGGGACAGGGAAGGGATCATGGAACCACAAAGGTCGGCTAGGATGCAGTCCCCGCAAACAAGGCTTAATAAATGTTCAATAAACATGGACTGATTTTGACAAAAACATCTACATCATTCTCCCTATGGCATCTAGGCTAAGGGTTCTTGACTAACTCCTTGATCTTTCCATTGAGGGAAGGTAAGGTTCAGAATGTGGTAGGACTCTTTGGAAGTTTTGATATGAACAAATGTGTGTCTCTGGCTGGTTGAAACACAAGCACTTGCTATGGCCAGGGTGAGCCCCAAGAAATCCTGCTGTACTGGCCCATGGCATTCAGTCTGGTTGTCCTACTTATCTCTGGTCATGGGGAGGGAAGACAGGAAGACCTGTTGCAATCTTGAGAAACTGGTGAATTCTTGGCCTAGTCAGTCAAGGTGTGGGAGGAAGGCGAGGAAACTGAGAAGGAAGGGGGACACTGACACACACAGGAGGGGACAGAGCATGTGCTGGAAGTCCCTCTCCAACTGCACATGGGATGGGGAGGAGGAGGTTGTACCAGGTAAACTCACTCTTGAGGCTTTGTGGGACCCAACGACTTGGCTGTGAGTCATTTTCCCACAAGTGAAGTCAACAGTTTTCAAGTGATAAGTGGTCAAAATGAAGCACCAACTTGCTTCGCCTTGGTTAGGAAGTGGCTTTCAAAACTCCGGCCACCCACCCAGCCTCAGGAACAGCTGCTGGAGTGACAGCACAAAGGAGCATCTGTCCGTCCCTCCCCACGCAAGGTTTAGGAAGCCTGAGGCAAAAATTGAGGCTGCACAGCAGCACTGGGCCTGGAGCCCATGACTCAGGCTCTGTGGCTCAGGGCAGAGCCTCTGCTTTTTCAAATGTAAAATACAAAACATCCTGGACAGGAGGTATCTCTAGAGAAAAATGAAAGAACGCACATAGACGAGAGCTGCCGGGGAGAGGCAGCGGAGCTGACATTTGCTGCAAAGGGAAGAGAATAGCATCGCCGCAGAGGGACCTGGTATCCAGCTACGGAGCTCTGTGTGGCTTATCTTTGTGGAGGCCTGAAATCCCTTGTGGAGCAGCCACAAGAAAGTGGATCCGAAGGAACTGGGGGTGGGGGGTGGTAGTATTAACTGTCCTGCAACTCTGCCCCTTGCAGCTGCATCTGAGCAAGTTGAAGATGTCCCATTCTCTGTGACTGAGCCTGTGTTTGGTTTCCCAGGGAGATGGGCACAATGGGCACAATGGGTCCTGCTTACCAAAGATGCGGGTCTTTAACAAAACAGCAGTGCCTTGTGCTGTGCATAAGGGCACATTTCTGCACACCTGGAAAAATGTGTGCCTTCTGGGGAGTATCTGCCATGTGTAGACACTCAGAAAATTTGGGATTCTGCAATCATTTCTGCATTGCCTAAAAGCCTCCCAAATAGTGAGCAGATCACATACACACTTTGAAGAAATAAGTGAATGAACGAGCAGATTATTTTAAAGTCAGTTTCTAACAATCTATTTGGATATATAAACCCAAAACAGAGGTGACAACCATGTGAATTCAATCCCTTTCATGATGTCAGATTCTCCAAGCCAGGGATTGGCAAACTGCAGCCCAAGGGCCAAATCTGGCCTGTAGTCTGTTTTTATAAATAAAGATTTATTGAAACACAGCCACATCCATTTGTTTGCATATGGCTGTTTTTGAGTTGCAAAAGCAGGCCAACTTGAGTAGACACAATAGAGATTATATGGGTTGCGAAGCCTGACATTTTATTATTATTATTATTATTATTATTATTTTTGAGTCAGAGTCTCACTGTCGCCCAGACTGGAATGCAGTGGCTGCTCCCGGCCACTGCAGCCTCGACCTGCTGGGCTCCGGTGATCCTTCCGCCTCAGCCCTCCAAGTAGCTGGAACTACAGGTGCGCGCTACCATGTCCGGCTGATTTTTTTTTTTTTTTTTAATTGTAGAGATGAGATCTCGCCAAGTTGCCCAGGCGGGTCTTGAACCCGCGAGCTTAGGCAATCCACTCACCTCAGCCTCTCAAAGCGCGGGATTACAGGCTGAGCCTCCGATTTGCTGACCTCTGTTCTAAGCAACTACCTGGATTTAGCAGGTCTGAGGTGGGGTCAAGGGTTTCTAAGAAGTTTCCAGATGTCATTGATGTGGCTAGTGTGCGAGCTCTCTTTGAGAAGCAGGGTTCCGGCCACGCTCTTTTCCAAAACAAAACCAAAGTATGATGAACCACTAAATATCAAGCACCAACCATGTACAAGGCACGGATTTGGCCCTGCAGTATCACATAACTTGTCAGCCACAACCAAAGTAAGCCTCGGTCATCCTTTTTCTTTGCCTCATTGACCTCAGCGATACAGGCCTAGCAGTTAACACCAAAAAGGAATTGGAACATTCCTGCTAGTTTGTTGACAAACAAAAACCTAGACAGACACTGCAGGAGACACTGGTTGCCTTTTGACTCCCACAGTCATTCACCCCTCCAGAGGGCAGCAATTTTGAGATATTTCTCTCCTTCTATTTCTCTTCAAGTGATTTAGGCAAGGTTGAGCTCAGGGATAGAGCACCTGATCCAGGCCTAGCCCGATTAGTGTATTGTATCACCTGGATCACTATGATTGGTTCAGGGATGAGCATGTGACTCAGTAGGTTCCTATGAGACTTTCACAGGGACTTCAGTGAAAAAGATGTTCCCTTCTTTCCTAGAGCATCTGTAGTGAAACAACATAGGGTTTGGACCATCTCATGACCCTGACGGCAGACCCCTCATGGGAAAGGAACCAGTATGGAAGAGACAGCTCCAAGTAACAGGGGGAGAAAAGAAACCTGGTGACCTTGTTAAGCTCCTAATCAAATGGTACCCACATGGCCTTCTCAAGGAATTTTCAGTTATGTGAGCCCCTATATCTTTTTTCTGCTTATGTCACTTGTGGTTGGGATTTCTGTACTTCAAAACTAAAAAAAAAAAAAAAAAAAACCAAATTTATGGAAAAAGGTACTAGAACTTTCCATCTGTGGCTAAGAAGCTGGGTCCATCCATGAGACTCCTGCATGAGATTCCTGCATGTCTGAATACATTTGGTACATGTGGTATTGCAGAAGAAGCAATAATTAACAACTGCCTATCTTGGAGCTGGGACACCTGCTGCCCTGACCATCATCAAGGTTGCTATTACTCATTGACAATGGTGGCTCCAATCTCTCCAACTGCAGCCACTTCATATCAGAATATTCCTTAAGCATAGAGAAGAAAATTCCTAGAAAAAGGGCTTAGGAATCTTGCCCCAAGTCAACTGAGCAGGAACTACTAAAGAATCCACCAAAGGGTAGTTCATCTCAGGCAAAACCATACAAGGTAACATTTTCTTTGGTACCATTCCATGTTCTCTTAGCATCTTCTCGACTCTAAATTAACCAATGTCTTTTCTTTCTCTTTTTATTCCCTTACCTAAACAGCTTTCAGCTAGTAAACAGATAGGAAAGGGTCTTATTAGACAGTCTACTAGTTCACTAGTTTTTAAATCAGATCTGGATTTGAATCCCAGACCCACTCCTTACTAGGTGACCATGGATAAGAAATTTAAACACCTTGAATCTCAATTTGCTTGTTTTAAAAATATTTGCCTTGATGAGCTATCATAGAGAGATGAGATGATGCATATAGTGGTTAGTTGTAAGACTATTACTAAATCATAAAAATAATATTACAGTCATAATATTAATGTTGTTTTAGCCTCTCAGAGGTATTTGCATTTTCATAGGGAATAATTCCTTCCTTAGCCTAATATTAGAAACTCTAATATCTGAATTTCAGTCATTGCAACAGACCTGTTCTTAGGTATATGGCTGGTAGGCAGTCACTTAATGCAGGTGCTAAGGAGGCCTGCACAGCACTTAGGTGATGACCTTGAGAATTAGAAACACAAGCCATATGTGTGGAAGTCAAAAGAGGGATTCTACAGATAAGAGAGGACATTCGGTAATGTTCAGGCTTTAAAATCTAGTCCTTGGAGATTATTATCATCATTGAATTCTGATGAACTACCTAGAACAGGTTTAGAGTAGGATAGCCATAAGCCACCTATCAAATAGGCTTTCCTTCATCAAAAGTAGCATAATCCAGTGAGTAAGTCTGTAAGAGACCTCCCTCACATAAATCAGGAATAGCATCAGGAGGCATTTTGCCAGTAGCTTTGAGAAAGGGTCCAATAGCAAAGAGTAGTTGTTTCATTCCAAGAACAGTCATCCAGGACTCTTGCTTAACTGACCAAGTAGAGGAATCTGCAGGTGGCCAACATGTCCCTGGTACCATGGTACCTGGTACCATGTTCCAATGTACAGTATATTATACAAGACTGTGTGTGCCCACCTCCTTGGTGTACTAATAACACATGGTATGTACATTATTTGAGCAAATGACAAGGTTCTAAAGTTAAGAATCATTAATACTAAGTGTGGTACCCAATGGGTTTGTGCCATGCAAGCAAATCTTTATCATTTCCCATTTTGGAAATTTCACATTTCATTCTGTTTTATGAATCATGAATCCCACAACTTCATGGTAATATAGACTAACATTGTCAGAAAACAATAATAATGTTCTGTTTGAGGACAAATCAGACATTCAGGTTCCTATAAAAAAATAGGGGCAATGTTGAAGACTTCAGGATCACATATTGCTTTAGAGATGAAAAAGCCATTCATTGTTTTGTCTCCCAAGTCTGCAAAGAGTTTTTTTTAAAGATTATTTTCATAACTTTGAGAATCTATATTAATTTCTACAAAACCCATGGAAAACTTTCCTCTTTCAATAATTTTTATCCCCATCCTTTTTGCCAAGAGCCTTGACAACTGACAAAATTAGTTTCAATTAAAACAAAAAATTGAACAGATGTGTTTCAAGATGGCTGGCAGTACTTTCAAGAACTGGTAATAATTTATTCAGGACCATATATATTGACACATCTTTACAAACAAGTTGCACAGAAACACCCTGCAAACACCCACTGCTCTTTGGTGTGATACAGTTCCTTGTTGGAACACATAGGAAACTTCCTTATATCAGAGATCACTTATGACAGCCCTATCTTCTGTGTAAAAGGTCATCTCCCAGCAGAAGAATACCTTGCCTAGTTAAAGGGAGACCAATTTTTGACTGCTCTGCCACGCTGAAGACAGAATGAATGAGAGAGGGAGATGTCAGATTTCAAATGCAGGACACGCTCATTGCACACTCCGATGCTGAGCTGGGAGGAGGAAGAGAGAAACCTCTATTTAGAGATGATTGGAAAAAATCAGTGCTACACAGTGCACTTGAGCAGAAATGGGGGAGACTGTTCTTGGCCTCTCCTTGAATGTGACAAAATGGCCACCATGGAAACAGGAAGCAACAGCAAGTGGTGATAGCTAGACTTCTCGGATGCTTGAGAAAATGTCTGTGTGTGTGTGTGTGTGTCCAGCCAGTGTGAGGTATTTTCTGGAATAGGAGACTTTTAACAACAAGGAAATTGGTCAGAGAACAGGAAAGAGTAATTATCTGGGAAAACACAGAGCTCCAGGAAAAAATGTTGACCCCAAGAAACTTAGAAATTTCAGTATTTAAGCCACCTTGAAATATATAACCATGGCAGCTCAGGGAATCAAGCAAATTCTAGTCTCTGTGAATGCTCACTAGCTGCTTTTAAAAGATCCTATTTGAAATGACCCCATGACTACCACAGGTGAGTGGCTAGGGGACTGTAGACATAATACAGGGTAATCCCTAAGTGAACCTATCAGGCAGGTAAACAGGTCTCTGTCCCCCCCTACCTCCTCCCTCTCTGTTGGCTCCCTAGCTCCCTTCCTTCTGGTAGTTAAAAACTTACTAGCTGGCCAGTCTCAGTGGCTCAGCCTATAATCCCAGCACTTTGGGAGGCCAAGGGAAGTGGATTGCCTGAATCCATGGGTTCGAGACCAGCCTGGGCAACTTGGTGAGATCTTGTCTCTACAATAAATCAAAAATTAGCTGGGCGTGGTAGTGCGTGTCTGTAGTTCCGGCTACTTGGAAAGCTGGGGTGGAAGGATTGCCAGAGCCCAGCAGGTAGACGCTGGGGTGGCTGTGAATGTGCCATTGCACTCCAGTCTGGGCAACAGAGTGAGACTCCAACTCAAAAAAAAAAAAAAAAGAACTTACTTGCTGTTCCTGGTTGCACCAGACACAGCTCTGACCCAACTTCCCTATTCAAGGGCCTCTATGACAACCAGCCAATCTGATATGCCAATCTGGGTAACTGTGTTTTTCCTCCTTCAGGACATAGTTACATTCAGTTAGGCTGTTTCCTTCACAAGGCAGACACCCAAAGCAAAGAGAGTGAAGCAGTCAGAATTTCAGACACTGTGTGCAACTCCCCTTGGGATACCCCTGGGGCTGGTGCCTTTATATCACTATGAGGGAAAACTGGTCTGTGCAGACTGTGACCACCACATCTCAGAGGTTTTATTTCTCTGTGTGCATACATGTATTCCCTTTCTTTCTCTCCTCACCACTCTCCAAGCCACATTCTCAAATACACGTCCCCATGCTCAAAGGCAGGTATATTTGTGTCGTACATGAGTATGACACTCACAGGCACACGTGGGCCATTTGTCCAGGCTTTTTTCCTCCTAGTCCCTTTCATCCTTCCCACTGCCCTTTAAAGCAAGCATTGGCAAGTTAAGGCTGATAGGTCTAATCCAGCCTATTGTCTGTTTTGTAAATAAAGTTTTATCGGAACACAGACATACTTATTCATTTGTGTATTGTCTATGGCTGCATTTGGACTAGAATAGGGTTGAGTAGTCACAACAGAGATCATACGGTTCACAAAGTCTAAAATATTTACTTGTTGGCCTGTTAAGAAAAATTTTGCTGACTTTTATTCCCAAGCAGCTAAAAAAAAAAATAATCATTTTTTTCTTTAGCTGTCAAAAGTTCTTTCCCTTATTTTAGCAGCAATTCATAGACCTCCACCTCTTAGAAACAGAAGCTTTATAATGAGAAGGTGCAGTTTAGATTAGTCCTACCTGTGACCTAAGATGTGACTCTCCTCTGGAATATCTGTGGATATCTCACCTCTCCTAATACTTCCAATAAAAGGAAACACACAGTTGCTCACAGGGAAGCCTGTGATGTTTCCCAACTGCTCTGTTGGAAAGTTCTTTTTTATCTGGCGTGAAAATCGGATTTTCTATCATTTCCACCCTTCAGTTCCCATTCTGCCCTTTGGACCAGTCAGGAAAAGGACAATCCTTTTCATAAAATAATGCATCAAGTAATTAGAGACAATTGTGCCATGCCACGTCTTTGTGTTTTACTTCTGCAGATTAAAAACATGCCCAGTTCCTTTATCTGTTCCTTGGATGGTGTGGCATCAAGTCCCTGCCTCCTCTATAACTTCTCTTGGGTGTTCTATCGATTTCATCTTCTTGTGAAAATTCTGGAGCCTTCTGACCTGCTCCAGATTAGTTGATCTCTAAGTCTGGAACCCAGCTGTCCCTCTCACACTTAGAAGGTTATGAGTACTATGAGGACATAGGGTGCCTCCTCAAGGGAAGCGTTCATTCCTGGTTACCATAGTTCTGAGTTCACCAGAGAAGTGATGGAAGCTTCCAGAGGGCAGACAGCATAAGGCGGCCACCCTCTTTCTGGAGCACTAGGCACAGGGTAGCGCCATCATCTGATCAGGTCCCATGATGCCCTCTGAGACTGGTTATGCCAAGCCTTTGTGCTGGTGGCTGGAGGCTGAGCAGGGAATCCACCAGAAAGCTGGTTCTAGAGAACACTATATTTTGAATTAACCACTCAACAAATCATAAAACAGGATTTTCAGATTCATTATGGGAAAAGCTGCACTGAAAATAATGCCTTAAGTATGTGTTGTGGCTGCTGGGGATACAACTGGTATTAGTGGCTTAAGGGGCTCAGGAAATTTCCATGAGACCGTAACAAAGGAGCAGCCAGCGTTTGGTGAGAACAATGGAGGATGGACCCTTTTCCTTACATTGATGAAAGGAGATCTTTCTTATTATTTAAAATGCTGCTACTCCCAAACACGCGCTTCTCCCCCCTGATGTACCATGTCAGAGTTACTGAGGAGGAGGTTTAAAAAAAAATCATTAAGCAATCCCCCCAAAAAGAGGGCTCAATGAGGTCTCATTCCGTGGTAATGAGCTCCAATTTAATGCGATCATTATTTCTGACATTAAAGGCCCGAGAATAGTGTCACATGCCCAGAAGCTATTTTTTTTTTTTAAACCAGCTAATCCCAGAAATAAGAAGTTGCTATGAGGACAGTGAGTCAGGGCCTATAAAAGCACTTTAGGAGAGGAATGCTGCAATGGCCTGTCCTCAGCGTGGGAAACACAGCCTATACAAGACCCTTGCCTACCTGGAGGCTCCCCCAGCTTCTGCCACCCCACTGTCCTCTTGACCAGGATGGCTAACGGTTCTGCAATGACTGCTCAGAGAATAATTAAGAACCTAGGTTTGGTGTTAGTGTGCTATTTCTGTCCAAACTGTATGGCTTTGGGAAATTTCACAGAAGTTTCCCATGCCTTGGTTTGGCTCATCTGCGAAATGGAACTAATGATAGTATCTTCTATCAGGGGAAATGGGATGCGGGAAACAGAGACTCCAACATACCAAAGAGGAGAAAGGAATCTCCAGGATGATGGGTGGGGAGGGACATCCCAAAGGGACAGCTGGGCTCCAGGCTTAGAGAGCAACTAACCTGGAGTGGGTCAGAAGGCTCCAGAACTTTCACAAGAAGATGAAATCGATAGAACACTCAATATATTTGACTATATCAAGAGATGATGCACCAGGCATGGTAGCTCATGCCTGTAACCCCAGCTTTTTGGGTAGCCAAGGACTGCCTGAGCTCATGCGTTCAAGACCAGCCTGGGCAACTTGGTAAGACCTCATCTCTACAACAAAAAAAAAAAAAAAAGAAAGAAAAAAAGAAACTAGCTGAGTGTGGTGGCGCATGCTTGTCATTCCAGCTACTTGGAAAGCTGAAGCAGGATTGCCTGAGCCCAGCAGATGGAGGCTGCAGTAGCTGTGAGCGTGCCACTGCACGATAGCATGAGTGACAGAGTGAGACTCTGACCAAAAGAAAAAAAAAAAGAGATGATGCACACAACTCGGGGAAACTTTATGGATATGTCAATGATGACTACACAGACAAACTGAAAAAAGGTAAAGAACCACTGGAAACAGAGTTATGCAAGAAAGGAGAAACAGACATAATACATGACATGGCTCAACTGGGCTAAATATTGACCTCATGAAAATTATAATATTGTGCTATCAAGAGAATGAGAATTTTATGTGCTTTTTTTAAAAGGAGAATTTAAGAGAGAGCTAGGTCTCTGTTTTTTAATAATGGGAAGCCAATAGATAGTGCTTAGAAGTAAAAGCAAGAAATAGTAATAGAAACACAATCTTGAGAGATGTGGAGGTAAAGTTCTAAGAAAGCTGAAAGGATAGAGAGAGTTTATCTCTGGAAAGTAGGAACTCGGTTGGGGACTTTTGGGGAGAGATTGTATATGTTTTTGTAATAAGGCTGATAGGACTATATGAATCTAAATAAAATCTATGTGCATAAGTTTGATGAAAATAAAATAAAATTAAAACTCCTGTTGAAATTTGCCCCATCAATTGATTTCACCACCCTGTCGTCTAGATTTATTAGAATTACATCCAAAAGAAGCAGTTTCTCTTTTGATTTTCTCAACCTTCTAGTAGATGAAATGTTGATCAAGATAGGTCAAGAACGTATCCAGAAATGTATTTATATTTGTTTTTATTTTAAAATATATATATTTCTTTTTGTTATAGAGATGGGAATCTCTCTAAGTTGCCCTGACTGGTCAAGAACTCCTGGCCTTAGGCAATCCTACTGCCTCCACCTCCCAAAGTGCTAGGATTATAGGCGTGAGCCACTGCACCCAGCCTGCTTTCAGAAGTGTATCTTTAACAGGAGGAGATACATAGCAAGAGTGAAGAGAGGTGACAACCCTATGATGAGTATACTTTGCATATGTGAAGTTCAAAATCAAGGGTAAAAAAACATGAGCCAAAAGATCATTCTGGGAGGTCTGTAGTATATTCCTATAAGGATGGCACTTCAATTTCTGTTTATCCAGATGGATACATTGTTCCACATTTCAACTTCCTGACTCAGGGATTCCATACCTTATCATTCAACTTTTGGGATCTTCACAATGTAATACCTGCATTAAACTTTCAAGTTCCCTTTGTTTATTGGCTACAAAGGGTATATTTGGACTCAAATAACTGGAGGCTATTTCTGACCATCATTTCTGTATTTTTCTTCCTTATTATCATAAAATTTTTATTATTCTTTTTAATGTCTTTTCATGATCCTCTACCACACATAATTTTTTAAACTATATTTTGCTACATATTTTTTCCTTTCATCCCTCCAATTTAAGCTTAACATTTCCTTGATCAATTTGGCATGTCACTTGTCAACATATTCTTGTCAATTCTATTGGTCAGATGATTGGGCTCGATGACTTCCCCCATGATCATTGTATTTCACCATTCTGATTCTGCAATTCCTGGTCCTCTTCTTTCTTCCATGCAAACTTTATCGTCAGTACTCCCAATCCAGACTGCTGTTCACATGCCAGTTCCTTTGAGATCAAAGTTAGACTCTCAAATTTGAAGCACATACCAAAAATACTGGTGCTATTTACATCTTCGAAGTCATTGGAGTTACAATCAAGTTTCTACTGGGTGCACGCATTTATTCTCATGAGAAAGTTCCTTCTGATACTCTGTGCTATTTCCCAGCTCCAATCACATTGAATAAACTATGGAGAGTTGGGACCCAATCTCCAGAAAGAGAGGACAATGATTTCTGCAGGAAACCGTATTCTCTTGGGAGTCACCACAATATCTAGTGGGTCAAAGAGCAGTTTAAAAGGAAAGTGCTAAGAAAATATTGAATTGTTAATTAAGAACAAGAATTCTTAAGAGGTAGTTTTCTACCTCTACACCGCCAATACCACTAATGTCCTATTTAATATTTTACAACAATGTTTTACATGAACAGAGACGAAAGAACACAGATATGCTTATAATGGCACAGAAAACCCTGTTGGAATTATACAAGTTGGTATGATAAATAACTTTCTAGATTTTATATTGATGGAAGCCTTTTCTTAGTCCCAGAGCAAATCAAACATCATTTAGACAACATTTCTAGAGCACTTCTTTATGTCAAACCCTGACATAAGCATCCTACATTCATTATCTTATGCCATGTTCCTATTAACCCATTTGAAATATAAGAAAACCAAGAAAGGTAAAGAAATTTGTTTTGAGTGTTAACGTTAACAGTTGGTGGAGCTAGTACTTGAAACAGATCTGATCTGGAAGAGCATGCTCTTCCTTACTAAAAGAGTGGTTAGCAATGAGGGGTAGTTTTCTTCCATAGAGGACATCATTTGGAAATATCTGGAGACAGTTGTATACCAGGGTATTGGAGTGCTGCTGGAATGTGGAGGGTAGAGGTCTGGGATACTGCTAAACATCCTACAATGCATATTCCCACAACAAAGAATCATCTGACCCCAGTGCCACCAGCGCCACGATTGAAAAACCCTGCTATACTGTATTTGTTTTTCTCTAAGAACTTCTGAGTTAATTGCCCATTATCTTATCCATAGCACCTAGACCAGTGCCTGGAACACAGGTTGTAAAGAGACTTATAACTATTACCAACAAATTAATTTTCTGAAAGTATTACAGCCCCTATACTGCTATATAAAAGACACCGATTGTTTTTCTTTTATAAGTGATTATGTGACTAGTATTTTAAAAAGGTCGATAGACTTGGATTTTACTATAGGTACTTGGAACAGAGACCCTGATATGCCAAACTCCCCATAGACAGTACAGAAGTCCCACTAATAGGCCGTAGTTATCTTCCTTAAGTGCAGAAATATAAGATGCACTGATTTGTTCCCCTACACACCAGTTGTCCCATAGGACTTTGTTAAATATGCTCATATGTACATCTAAGGTAGAGTTTTACCTTTAACAAAGTTTAGAAGAAAACAATGCTTACTATACAATTCTTGGTTTTCTTTTCTTTGTTATTTTATAATCATCAACCTACCTGGAATAAATAGGACAGGGCCTTGGAGGGATGCAGTCATTCTGTGGATGCTGAGAGAGAGGAGCTGAGAGATCTCAGTAGAAGATCAGGAGTTAGAAAATAGAAAAGACACAGTATTCCCTGTGAGCCTCCCAGTGGGCATCTTTCTTCATGCCTTTCTAGTTTATATGATGGGTAGAGCCTTCTGGGGAGGAGAGGATGGGGATTAGGTCACGCCCATGATAGCTGAAGATTGGCTTATGTATGAAAGTCTTTCGTGTTACATGCATACTGTGTAGGATCAACTGGAGAAGGCTGTGCTTTACCTTCCTAACCTGATGAAAGTTCTCAAAGGGGCACTGAACTGCTTACTTGTTCAACTAGAAGATTTATTTATTTTTCATTCATTCATTCGACACATGCTAAGTACCTCCTGAATACACAGACAGGCTATACCCCTCAGCCTGGTTTGTAGCTAGGTGTGGTCATGCAGACGAATTCTCATGGTGGCAGTTGAGTGGCAGTGATGGGAACCACTTCCATACCCAGGCCTTAGCACCACTCCTGCAATGGGTGGCAATGCCCCAGGAAGAAACCTGAGCAGCTGCCCTGTGAGCAAGAAATTCACTCCTTTGTTCTCTCAGCTGCTCTATTTGGGGGACTATTTGTCACAGCCTTTGTTACCTACATGGATACCTGACTAACAGTGGTCTGTGCTCTCATGGAGTTTATATTCTAGGCTGACAATAAATGCTGAAGGTGATCAGGGAAGGCCTTTCTGAGAAGGTGTTTATGATGAGACTAGAACACTAAGGCCTGTCAGGCATACAGAGATCTGGGGGCTCAGGAAGCTAGAAAATCAGACACAAAGTCAGAAGTTAACGTGTGTCTAAGGAATAGACGTGGCTGGAGTGTAGCGATGGGGTCAGAGCAGCAACAGGTGAGGTTGAGAGGAGAGAGAGAAAAAAAGAATAAACAGGCAGTTCTAAGTGGGATGTGAAGCCACTAGAGTGTCTTAAACTGGGTATGGGTATGTGTGTGTGGAGAGAGGGAGAGAAAGGAAGAGATATCACTTGATTTGCATATTGAAGATCACCTTTGGCTATAGGATAGAAAACAGATGGTCAAGAGAAGAATCGAGAATGCTGAAGGC
This sequence comes from Carlito syrichta, assembly GCF_000164805.1. Classification (NCBI taxonomy): domain Eukaryota; kingdom Metazoa; phylum Chordata; class Mammalia; order Primates; family Tarsiidae; genus Carlito; species Carlito syrichta. The sequence continues at coordinate 624,686 of NW_007017739.1, forward strand.
AAAACTGCAGTGGTTCAGTTAGCGACGATAGTGGCTTAGACCAGGATATTTTTTGCTAGGAGAGGTAATGAGAGAAAGGGTTGGATTTGGCATGTGTTAGAGGTAAAATAAATAGGTCTGGCTGACAGATTGGAAGTGGCAGCTGGAGGGGCGTTCTTATCTTCAGCAGGTAGGCAGTGGTGGGATCTACTGAGGTGGGGTGGACAAAACTGTGGGGGCAGGGATGGGGAAGGGACATCAAGAGGCCTGCTGTGAAAGCGCTAAGTTTGGATGCCTGCTAGTGGTTGAAGTGGAGAATCTGGGGTTCAGGAGAGATAACCTTGGAGTCTCCAGCCAGTAGATGGAATTTAAAGTCAAGGACCCAGATGTGACCTCTTAAGGAAAGGGAACAGATAGAGAGGAGAGGGGACCCAGGAAAAAGTAGGACTAGCCTATCTTTCCACAAATCTCTGGGATAAACAACCCATCATTTCTACTGGAAGCGGGAAGACCACACTGTGAGTGACTCCAGTTGGCATCCTTTTCCATGGGTGCTGGTGCTGGACCTGTGTGGGAGCTGATGGTTCAATTTTCAGGAGACATGTGAACCTGTTATTAAATACAACTAGCATAGTGGAAGTCAGGGTGGGAGCACGTACACCACAGGAATCAGCACATTCACCAGATCAAGGCCTTTTAGAAAAAGTGGGAGCCCATTTGTCCACACACCACGGATTCCTTCCCACATTGTGCTCAGCCTCGTCAGAGGAGTGGTGTGGGACCCCCAGATGCCATCTGGCTCACTATGGAACCTCATTTTTCCAGGAGCCAACCTGGACGGGACATCATTTACAGTACACGTGGCACGGTCCCATTACTTGGCAATTCCCAGAGCATTCCCACCTCCACCCAGCATCGTTCCCTTGCCATCCCAAGTGGATGGTGAGTGGCAGGGGTCTTCAGCAGCCCCAGGAAAGTAACAAAGAAAGGGCTGGGAGATACAAGTGTCCAGTTCTTGGTGGAATTAATTCTTAGGAAGAGAATAGTATTTCTGTTAAACAACAGTCACAAAAGAACTGGGTACTTGGGGTGTTTCCTCCCTCTGAGGCATGAGTGGAAAACTGAGGGAAGGAAGGCAGAGGGGGCTCCAGTTTCTTGGGTACCTGGCACACCTCTCCAATCTTGTCTCAAGTTTCTTGGACACACAGTACCCTAATTCTCCTTGAGAAGACAGCACATGTGTTCTTTATAATCCTTTCTTTTTCCTCTACTCAATGTTCAAACTGTCTCTACCACACCTATTTCGGTGACTCCAAGATGCGTTTTCGCAAAGGTGCAAATGGGTTGATTAGTTTATTCAGGAGTATTGACATGCTACGGTGCACTGGGGCATGCAGCACATCTCTCTGCACGCCTGAGTGGGTCGTGGTTACCTCCACTCTCTCAGCAGGAATCTAGTGCTGGTCTGCCTTCACGCTGGGGGCTTGAGAGATGTGTCATTCCAGCATCACCCTCATGATTTGCAGCTGGGGCTGTCTGGATATAACGGGGCCCTTGAAAGTGCATGGAAGTGCGTGGAAGTGTGTGGAGGTGGGGAGGGAAGATACTGAAGGGCACACCCACAGAGGCTAGACTTGAGAGAGAATGAAACCCCCGGTAAAGGCAGGGGTTGTATACACACACACACACACACACACACACACACACACAGAGGCATGTATACATTTATGCAAAACCCACGAGCCTTACCAAGTGAGGCTTTCTTTTAGAGGTAAATTCATCGACACAGAGAACGTTGAATCTGTAAGAAATCACAAGGCTATTAGGTCCAAAGCTTCATGTTTGTTTGTTTTCAAATGAGGAAACTGAGGCCCAGAGAGGTTAAGTGATTTTCTGGAGGCCACACAGCTAAGCAAAGAAGATATAAATTCCTTCTAATTTTCATAAGTAAGTTTCCCCATCAGCAAACTGCCATGTCTAAGTTTTAAAAGTTTGGCTCTGTTTTGTGTGTGAATGTGTGTGTGTGTGTGTGTGAGCAACACACAGAGGTGCTTGTATATGTTGTGAGTTTGCAGGAGTCATCCCTCCCTGCTTCATGTTTGCTCATCTCCCACAAGATGGGAATTAAAAGGAAGGAATAGCTGAACTGTCCCCTCAGGCAAGCAGATCAACGCAAAAACAAAGAGCCAGTAGCTGGGTCTCCAAGGGGTCAGTCTGACTTCCCTCTCTCCGAAGCATCCAGAACTACATTTTCATCTTCACCATTTCCCAGTCTTGCATAATCTATCCTAATGTGATTCCGAATGCATTTTAGCAAATGCAAGATGGAAGAGGACTCCCTCAGCAACTCCTGAACATCTGATCTGCGAAACCCACAAGGAGTTGCTGTAAAGAGTTCACTCAGAGAAAGAACCGGCAGCTGTCTGTGACCCTGGGTGGGGGCAAGGTTCTTCTGAGTGGGAGGCTTGTGGTCATTTTTGTTGTTGGTCTTAAAAAAGGGATAACACTGTGGGGTTGGTGGCTCACCTTTACTCTTGTGTTTAATTGCTGCAAAAGCCATTTATTACCCTATGTTCTTCCCCAGAGGGGACATTCTCCTTCCAGAAACCAGGCCTGCCATGGCTGGCGCATCTAACTGCTCCAGAAGTGATCCCCATCACCTCCCGTAATTCTGGGTCAGCTCCATGGCCAGGCCTGTCTTCAGCTCAGGAAGGCCCTCATGAAAGGAAGAAGGGCAGAAACTGGGCTTTTTGCCCCCCTTCTTTGAATTTTGCATAAAATTCCCTCCCCAGCCACATAATGAGAAAACATCAATCATCCATCTTTCCCTGGGAATGTTGGAGGCTATCCGGAGCCAGTCTATGGTCCTGCTCATCTGTACACAGGCAGGGCTTGTGAAATTGCTTTTCCCTCAGAAAAATATGTTCGTTTCCAACTTCTTCAGATGGCCCTCACAAATGAAAGTGCTTTGTCATTTTTAATGCCCGGTGTTCCCCTTCTCCCTGCTGCCTCTAGTCACAATCCAGCCGATAAACTCACAGGTGTTTGGAGTTTTGTTTTCTTTAAAAAAACCAAACAAACTTGAGAGTCCAGTGGACTGTCAGAATCCACCAGTGTCCCCTGGCAGGTTTTCTTGTGTGCAATATAAAAATGGCTGCAAGAAGAGGTTCTTTCTGCTCCCCGGGAATCTCTTTGCACCCTTTGCAGCATTTGGATACACAGACACAATGACGATAAAGAAGCTGAGCTCTAGGTAACACATACCTGCCTTTAAATGGAGGTACTAAGCCCTGCCCTCTGTCCTATCCCATTTGCTGGTCGGCTCTGGGTATCCAAGAATTAAAGGAGGTGGATATGCTTTGTAAATCAGAAATTGCACTAAAAATTCAAGTTTTTATTATTTCTAAAATGTCTCCAGCCAACAATTTGTCATAGACACCTATCATTCTGCCTAGATAATTGAGTAATTGTTCCTCATGCCGGAGGGAACAAAAGTCTCCCTTTGAAATGTGTGTACGTCTGTGTGGAGGCCTGCACATAGAGAGCCCTGTTATAACAAGGGCCTGACTCCACAGAGATTTGTAGATGCCAAAGGACTGACAATAGCCTCTTCTAGCTTTTAATAGGCAAGTGAATAGGATAACCTGATTCCAGCATTATAAGAGTCTCCCTCTAGAATATGGATATGGGGTCAACTTATAAGATCTGGGGTAGCTTTGCATGATAGATTTGCTGCCCCAAAGTTCTTTCAAAACAGAATCCTTGCAAAGGGTGATTGTTTCCCACATATTCGCACTTCCTCAAGACTGTGTTATCTTTATTTCTTTAAGACCATTCTTTAGATATATATATTAGTTTTAACTTTTTCTTTTTTCTTGATCACAACATTCATTCAAACAGTTAAAGATTATAAACAAAGACTCAACTGAGCCAAAATAATCTAATTATTCAACATCAAGATACTGAAGAACTTTGCTTCTAAAAATAACTGTAATGAAAGAAAACTTTTTTGTTGTTTTTAACATCCAATCTCTCATGGTGTGATAATTTTATAAAACACATAAACATTGAATTACTAGAAACATAAAAGGTTGCAGCAATGTCAGATTGCTGTAAAAGTTTCTAAACCCTTACTCTGAATTTCTGTACTTAGTTTGTTGAGAATCTCTAACAAATGGTTCACAGACCAGGAACAGCCTGCAGACCATAATTTGAGTAGCACTGATGTAGAGGCAATTGGTTTGCTGTCTTCTTACAGTGGTTCAAATTCCAATATGACTTCTCACTTTTTAATTTTTAATAGTTGGTATACCCAGTGTCTCAATAGTGTTATTTAAACAGGGACAGGTCTTTACACAAAGCCTCCAAGCTAAGTAACCAATTGATAACTAAGCAGAGAGCAGCTAACGCCAATGTGAGTCTCTCAAGGCATTGCCCAAAAATAAACCAGGAAGTTACCCCAAGATATGACAGAGAGAGGGAAGAAAGCAGAGTCTAAAGGAAAATAAAAATCATTACAGAAAAGTGTTATCATTATTATTATTTTTTGGAGTTGGGGGTCTCACTCTGCTACCCAGGCTGAAGTAGAGCAGCATAGATCACAGCTCACCACAGCCTCAACCTCCTAGGGTCAGGCAATTCTTCTGCCTCAGTCTCCTGTGTACTGGGACTACAGGCATGTACCACCATGCTCAACTAATTTTTAAAATTTTAAATTTTTTTTGGTAGAGATCTCGCTACGTTGCCTACTCTGGTCTTGAACTACTGAACTCAAGCGATCCTCCCACCTCGACTTCCCGAAGTGCTGGGATGACAGCATGAGCCACCACACCCGGCCCAGAAAAATGATCCTTAGCCTGTGTCCTTGAGACAGTAATTGAAGGGGATATAGAGACAAGCAAACACCAGGCTGGACTCAAGAATGGGAAGGCAGCGAGGGCGGTGAAAAGAAAGTCTACATAAGAGCATGTGTAGGCACACACGTGTGTGTGTGTGTGTATGTGAATGTGGGGGCACACAATCCACCTGGTGAGCAGGCTGATTGCAGCTGAGTAAGGAAGGGTGGAAAAAAGGTTGAGGGAGCATTTTCAGAAAAGGGGTCCAATTTATATCCGTTGCAGTAATTGGTTTGTTTGTGTAGAGCAGGAAGAAGGGGCAGTGGGGGACGTGATGGAGTGAAACACCAAGGGCTGCGATTCCCCTGCCTGATGAGTTGGAGAGAAATTGTTAGTAACCAAGACTGGTCCCGCAGGGGTTCATTAAGTGACTGGCCCTCCACAATATCCTGTCATTTCCAACCTGGATGCATCAACATTTGCCAGCTTTGCGGTATGCAATTTTGTGTCTGCAAGGGTGTGTGAGCTCGGGTGCGTCTGCTTACTGGGTGTGTGTGTGTGTGTGTTTATGCTTTTTCTTAGGGATACGGTTAAGTTTTCCGTGGGAATTAGCATCATGAAGACCACATGCAATTTAAAAAAAAGGCAAAAAGCAAAAGGTGCTTTCTTACAGGAAACACAAATTTGCTTTGACACTTTCAAAGTACCGTGGAGTTGAACAATAGAGAAACCAAGAAAGGGTCTGAACTAGGCGGGCGGGAGGGAGCTGAGAGCTGAAAGGCTGACTGGTGGTGAACACATCCAAAGGGTAACTTCTTAAACCAACCCTGAAAGGGAAAGCCAGTAGCATTTGTCTCCAGATTGTGAAGCCTGTCAGCCCCTGGGAGGTGGGGGCCCAGATGCTAGAGTTAAAGGCGAGGGACAGGAAGGAAGGGATGGTAAAGCCACCGAACGTACAGACTGCCCACCGTGTATTGACGCTGGTGGCATTCGGAGTCACTGTTGCTTTGCCTTTGGGTCTGGGAATGTTTCTTTCCAGGCAAAGATGGAAGAAAAACTCTGTGAGGAGTTTTAAGGGTAGGAGTCCCTTTGGGAACCCTACAAATTCAGATCTTAGAAAAGCTCTAAGAAAAAAAAATGCTTCCTGGGCCGGCAAGAACTCTCAGGATTCAGTCTCCTAAGTGCTCTGCCTGTCAGGTGTGCCAAGAATTCAGCTTCAAGGGCTGGGGGAAAACTAAGGCCACTGGAGGGAAGCCCCCACCCTGCAGCCCCCTCAACCCACTCAGCTCAGTCCCTGGACAAGTCTGGCCCATAGTCCCTGGACAGAGGACCTCCCCCATACTCCCCTCGGGCATAAAAGAGGGTTTCACTTCAACCTTTCTTCTGTGGTTTGTAATGGTTTCCTGGAACGAATAATCAAAAATGGAGGACAGCCGAGACATAAAAGTGGCCATCTTTTAATGCTTTCCCTACTTCCTAAAACATGGATGTGCCATGTCTGCAACAGAGGAGAACTTGTAGGGTCTCCTGGGATGAATCTTGGCTCAAAGTTTGTGCTGTGGGTCTGAATTCTCCATCAGTAGCAAATCGTAAGTAGAGGCAGCCGCAGAGACCATTAAATCACATTACCTATGTGTTTGCAAATATATGAAGGTAAGCAGTTAGTGTTGCAATTAGTGTTGCTGTATTTTTGTTAATAGATCCATTTGAAAAATTTTACATTTAAAATGTATTATCTCATTTTTATGGTCATAATAAGCATGTAAGAGAGTAAGGCAGGTCCTATTATCATCCCCATTTCACACATAAGGAGACTAAGTCCCTGAGTCCCGGGTGTCCTTGTGAGCCCCAGGCCATCTGAGTCCACAGTCATACTCTTAGCCACTAATTCTGCTGTTACAAGTCCTGTTACCACTTCCTAAGTGTTTCCCAGGTGCAAGGCCCATCCTAAGCACTTTACATACATTATCTAATTATCTCATTTGGCCCTCAGAGCCACAAATCAAGGTAAGCAGACTGCCCAACCTCCAAGCACTTATGAACCCTGCTGTTCCCACGGAGCTGCATCATCCTCAGACCATTTGAAATGGTCCAGGGTGGCAAAGAAATCACTGCTGGGCACAAATGCGGTCATTACAGATGGCTGTGATGGGACCTGGGGCTGTTGCTCTTCAAGGATGATATGAGCCTTCAGATAACTCGGGAGAGGAACTTTTAACCCTCATCATTACGACCATCCATGTTGCTCTCAGCATCGGTGACCAAAGCCAAACAGGAAATAAGGAAGGAAGTTGAGAGGCAACAGACAGAAGGCACATGAGGCTTCTGTAAACTTTTTAAATTAAGGGGCCAGAATTGAAACAATTCTGTTTTGTTTGTTTGTTTTTTTGGTTTCCACCCCCCCACCACATCTACCAGGAAGGACGAATCTTAGCTGTACTGCTTTATATGATTCTAGCTGATTTTTTTTCTAAATAAAGCAACATAAAATAAAAAAAGAAGGCCAGGATGCTCTCCAAACAGAACCCTGTTCTAATGAGAGGATTCTGGAGTTGTTTACACAGCATATCGCTTTATCTGTATAAAGCAAAGAATCTCTCCAGGTATATTCAGCGGATTGATCTCATCAAGCCACCGATTAAAAAGAAATATAGATAGAGAGAAACAGGGCACTGTAATTTATACATTAGTATTTTTTTAAAGAAATAAAAACTAACTCCAAGTTTTTTAGTCACTGAAATGGGCCCTGCACATCATGTATGTAATGTAATGACAGCTTCAGACTAGGGATGCTTTTGATGCATTATTAACCATAAAAAAGACATTAAATACTAGGCTTGAATGCCATGGGGATGCATATTTCACTAGGAATTATTTTTCAATGTATGCTTAAAGTTTATTTTGGTAAACAGATGACTGGAGGCTGTCAGAGCTGGAGTAAGATTTATGTTCATTTGGAATCTTCTTGAAAGGAGAGGAAATGTCTGGGACCCGTGGAACACCCACAGCAAAATGTAAATCTTTTCTTGGCTTCAGGGAAGGTTGGAGAGTGCCACACAAACAATTCCTCCCAGGGATGTGGTTTCCAAGAGGCATCGGTGTAGATGCCCACAGGGGCGTGAGCCAAGGGCGGGGATGGAGGGGACACACATTCCACTGTGTCTAGGAGGAGGGAGCAGAGCAGAAACTTCTGGACTGGGAAGCCAGCCTCGGGATGCCCCATCAGATGCCTTGTTGTGCATCAGCTGCAAAGAAGGCCCCAAATTCATTCCTCCGTTTCAGAGTCAGCCCCAAATTGGCACCGAGAGCTGATTCTTTCTGTGCTGACATGCTTCTTGTGTTTCTGGTTTTGGACATCGAACTTACTATGTGGGTTCTCTGTTCCTTGGTTAGTGATGGAAGCATCACTATATCCATCTACAAAGCTTTTTCTTGGGGTCTCTGCAGCCAGAAGAACTATCACAGAATCATAATTGGTACTTGCTGGACCTGAAGACAATTTCAGATGACCACAGTGTCCACCTTCAGGGACTGCTCCTGCATTTTTACTATTTGATATTTAAGAAGTCTTATCCCAATGACATATCCATTTTGGCAGATACTGATAGCTTAATGTAGCCACTCCAGGCTCATACTCATACATTCATACAGAATGCAATAAATTCTGTTTAACATTTGTTACATGGATACTTAACCACAGATTCAGAGTCAAATGGGCACACCTACTTCATATGCACCTGGAAAATACTTTCCTGCTCAAATCCTGTCTGTACCTATAACATGCTGAGCACTCAGCTGATGTTACTACATCTTGAGGGCTGTAGGGTGGTCTTTTTTAGGTCAATGATCCATGATTTGCACTAACAGGACATGAGTGGCATGGAGATGCCTGCAAAATAACAGAGAATGGCTGGGAATTGTGTTTTCTTGTTGTAGCCTTATCTTCTTGAGCTTTTATTGGGACTGGTTTATATTCTCTGGTGACATTCCAGTTTCTGAATGTGGCAGCAAACTAACCTACGCATTTGTGTCTCAGTTTCTTAGAGTAACAGTTGAAGAAGGGTTTTGGGTTTCTACATAGCAATAATCCTCAACAGAGGGGAATTTTGTCCGGTAGGGCACATTTGGCAATGTTTAAAGATATTTTTGATTGTCACAACTTGGGAATGCTTCAGGCTTCTAGTGGGTAGAGGCCAGAAATGCTGTTGGTCGTCCTACAATGCATAAGACAGCCCCCACCACAAAGAATGATCCAGTCCCAAATGCCAGGTGTGCAGAGGTTGGAATCCTTGTTCTATGAGATTGTAAATGTGGCCACTATGCCTTGTGACTAAAAGATGCTGGGACTACGGTTCACCTGTGAACCACCCCAAACTGATTGGTTTGAAAATGAGGGAGGGGCCCAAATGCTGGTTTTCCATTCAATGGTGATTCACTCCTTGTGTCTTTCATTCAATGGCTGGTGGTATGATGATGTCCTCACTGTTCCACAGAGCTTGGCAGAGGGAACATCAGTAGTCCATGTTGGTGTCATTCTGTTCATTCTGTGGTTGAAGAACCAGAGGCACAGTACAGTTCAATGACCTGTCAGAGGCCACGGTATGAAGGTGTGGCAGGGTCTGGAAGAGACACCGACTTTTCCATCTTTAGTCTCCCATCTCCCAGTCTGGTGTTAGAACCAGGAGATCACACAGAACACACACACTCGATCCCTCCCTCCTCTCCTGTATATAGAGATATAGCAAAATGCAGGTTAAGTTGCCTTTAATCTTTAATTCATACACAAGGACGTGCTGCACAGAGTGAAATAAAGAGTAAACTCCAGAGGCAGCAAGTTCTGTAGGTTTGGCCAGATCTTCCTTTTCAAAGACAGACAGCCTGGGGAATTGCCCGAATGGCCTTCCATTGCCCTCTTAGAGTCTTTTCATGGCAAAATGCTCACTTTTATCAATCCCTACCCCAAACTCTGATTCCCACAGGCTGGGGGAAAGCAAACAGCAGTTGGAGGAAGTACATCCACCCTCCCTTATGCTGGAAACAGGAGACTTGGGACCCTGGGGAGGCCACGAAGGATGGGACTGGGAAGGATGTGGGGTGGGGGATGGGTGGCAGGAGAAGCGCTGGTTGCAGAAGCCCGTGGAGCTGCTTTTTCTGCTTGGGTGGAGGGATTTGGCCTGGAAACTAAGCGGATGCTTGTTCATTCCAAGCCCGCCGTAGGCACTTCTGCATTAAATGATATCAGAGCAAATACAAGGGAAAGAGAAGCCTATTGTATCCACCATAAACATAGATGTGTGGAGAAAGCGATCTCAGAGCAGAATTCACTAGAGAGGGTGAACTCCGGCAAAAGAAATCAACCAGGACAAGCCCGAGTCCCTGACAGGGTCTCGAGGCCTAAAGCCATCAGGGTGATTTAAAAAGGGATTTGGTTGCCAATAACTCTAACCAGCAGCAGATGCAGCTGCTACTGGTTCCTCATTGACACATCCGCCCTTCCTTTTCATCTTCAGTCCAGACCAGCCAAGAAATAAAGGCAACACAGAATCCCAACAGCTGGAAGCACTGCGATTCGATGTGTGGCGAGCCTCTGGAAGCCTCTGGGCTGGGAATACTTACTCCTTTGGGAATGAGAAGAGCGTGACTTTGGAAATCTAGTTTCCAACTAGCTGAACTCATGGCTCTTTAGGCTTGAAGTCAGGGCAATGGGGGCCCGGACATTTCCATCGAGTGGCCCAGAGGGTTAGACCTTTGACTGAGATGTTGCTGTCAGCCAGTGTCTGAGCCTCTGCTCAGAAGGGAGACAGGCATGGCCGTGCACGGGCTCATGTTATCCAAATAGTCCCACCAGAGAGGACCACAAATGCATCACATCCAAGCCAAGACAGCCAGAGTTGTCCTCATCTGTCAGACTGATTCAGACTTCATTGACATGAACACTCAAGGTTCAACAACAACAACAACAAAAATGACTGGTTCTCTGTCCATTCACTGCAGCATGGCCTTGTGCAAGGGAGTCCTATTGTTAGTTTAAATGGTTCTTCCTGTGCATGAAGTATAAGAATTCATTTGGTCAAGGCCAGCTGTAGTGAAGTAAAAGTGCTAATTCCTCTCCTAGAGGATTTGAGTATTTGACTCAAAATGAGTAGTTTCCTTGCTACAAAGCCAATTATTGGTGCCTTTTGGTTTACAGCGTCAAGATAGGCATCGTAGACATTGCAGACAGCAAGACAGGAACGTGCCCCTTTTTTGATATGGGGGTCTTGCTCTGTTACCCAGATTGGAGCACAGTGGTGCAATCTTAGCTCACTGCAGCCTCGTTCACCTGGGCTCAAGCTATTCTCCAGCTTCAGCTTCCCGAGTAGCTAGGATTACAGATGCATGCCACCAAGCCCAACTAATACTATTTTTGGAGACAGGGACTCCTAACACTTTTGCTCATTCCCTAGAGACCCCAGTGATGTATCCGAGCATGAAGAAGACTTGTCATGGCTAAGTCATCAACCCTGGATATGACCAGAGATGAGAAAAAACAGTTACATTTGGTCTATGGACAGCCACGCCCTGGATAAGCGGTGAGAAATCTTGATTCATGGAATACACTTGCACCTCTCATTTTAATATGTGTCTTCAGTGTGTAGCCACAATACAAATGAGCACTTCCCCATCTCCTGCTCCTGGATCAGGGACAATAAACAGTGGGTAGAGGAAGGACCCAAAAAGATAGGCTGCATCCTCTGATGACACTAATGATGACAAAGAATGAATAATCACAGGGTGATCGGCTACCGAGTACAAATAATACATGCTGTGTACAAGCATAACTCCATCTCATTCTTGTAACAACCCGAGGGGGGTACATTTTTAGTGACGTGAAAACTAAGAGAGAGTTTAAGCAACTTGCCCAGGCTCACACCCAGCACTTAATCATCAAAATGCCATGCTTTTGATATTCAATTATCACCCCACGGGTGCAGCCCAGAGCTCTGATGCATGAATGGATTCGCCTGCTTGCTCAGATAATGCTGCGGGTGGCATTGAGGATTTCGGAACACATCGCTGATGGCCACCGACTGGACAGCTTTCATACCGGTGGGATGCCACAGCCAGGAAACTTTTAGAGCCCTGGGCTTTGTGACTACTACAGAAAGACCGAGAATTTTAAAGACAGACTCCCGTGACACAGAATCTGCAGAGAATGGGACAAGCCATGTGCTGGAGTTGACTTCAGAAGTGCTGATGTGAGTTTCCATCTAAAAGTAACTCAGTCCTTGGCCAAAAATTGCCTCAATTTTCTGAGTTATTTTACACAGGGACTTAGAGGTGTTAGCAACTAAATTTAATACAAGATTGGCACATTATTGCTAAAATTTTATCAGAAATTGGCACTTGCCCTTTGAAATATGTACATAGGCTATTCCCCAAAGTGTGATTTTTTTCAAGTGCATTGTTAAACAACTATCTTTGTCTGAGGGAATACATTTCCGAAATTTTAATGTCCATCAAAGAGGAATATTTGAGTCTACCTACAAACATTCTATTTATAATTTTTTTTTCAGGTCTACATTAAGTGAAATTTGATCATGTATAACAAAGATTTCATGGTGGGACCCATAAATGTGTATGTATGGGTGTGTGTGTATATCTTACATCACGTTTTTCAAAAGTTGGATTAATTGTCAATATATAACATACAGGAGATAGTACATAAAAATTCAGATTGATGACTGCTCTTGAAAAAATGGAATATTTTGACCCCTGGGTGGATATTTGACCAAAGCTTAGTAGAAGCTGCTCCTTTACACGGGACACGGACTCTGAAGCTGGCCACAGTCCCCAACCTTCTTACTTCTGTTCTATAACACAAATTTCCATGGCTTGCAGGGCCCCCTAGGCATTTGAGTTTGCAGCCTCTAGTCTACGTTGCAGTAGGTGTCTCCACATGTTGCAATACATTTTTCGTTGGTTGCTTTGGTGATATATTTAATTTCTGTTGGAGTTGAAACTGAAGGAAGAACAACGGAAAACACCTCCATGGCAGGTATAGGTGGGCAGCCTTCCAAAGACTTTCTAGTAGAAGTAAACGTCAGAGAATGTGTTTATTCCCTGAAGTCCCTGCACTTGGGACCACATGGTACCTATCACACCTGAACAGCCCTGCCGAGCAACCTAGCTCAGTTTCTCATGGCCAAGTTCCTTCTGCTTCCTCCTTCTGGCTTACACTAGAAATCTCCCACCCCTCCCCCTCCCTTCCCTCCACCATCCACCAGAGCCGGTGCCCCTGATGCTATTCTAGCCCTTACTCGCACTTTGCCTCAGGGCAAGGTCTGTAGTGTTAAGACTGGCAATGGCCTGAGAGAAGAGGCCTATGAACCCCTGGGGCTGCTATTAGTATCGGACTTTAGACACATTACAAGTTAAATAGGCTTTTGTGGGCTGGCTGGGAGACACAACCACCTTGCAGAACACCATTTTGCAGGGAAAATTTAACCTGGGTTCCGAACCGTGGATTTAAACTTCTGCCACATCATAGCCCGTTAGTAAATTTGATTCTTCCAAATTCTAGACAATAACTGGGCTTCCTATTTGGAACTTCTCAGGGCAGGACCTGTTTCTATCTATCTGGGCTCTGATACTGAAGAGTAATAGCACAGATAAAGATATGATCTTAAGAGATGTATTCGAGTCACCAACCATTAGCTGAAGACCCACTGTGTGCAGGGTATGGGGTGGGGGAAGAATAAGATTGGCAGGAGTTCATAATTCAGTGTGTGTCGGGAGGGTTAAGAAGAGGCATACAAAAGGAATACTAGGTGATTATGCGTGATACCACAGAAGGCCATGCATGGAGATTCAGAAAATAGCAAGACTACAGATATTCTTATGATGAAGATGGTTTTAAATAAAAGTGAAAAATTAGGTAATATTTCAAGAAGACCTTTCCACTAAGGAGGTGGGATCTACTAGGCATTCCAGGCAGAAAACAACACAAATAACAGCATGGGAGCAAGTCATTTCTGAGTACTCTCAAGGAACAGGGGGGGCTGGTTAGGTAGAAAGTGGCCCACACATAAAGGAGTGGAGGAAGCTTAGGCTGAAGAGGGATTCGGGCCGTAATAAAGGGAGGCTCAGGGCAACACGTGCAGGACTGTCATGTAACTGACATCCAGACATGTGGGTGGGCCTGTGGGTGGATGGATTGAAGGGCAGCAAGACCAGGTGTGGAAAGACTACTTCAGAAAGTACTGCAATTAGCAAAAGGTGATGAGTCGCTTTATGCTGGGGGTGGGGGGACTAGCAACGGAAATGACCCAAAAGGTTACGTGTAAGAATATCATGATTTGGGGAAATCTCAAGAACTCTCTAAGATATTGCTGCTGCTGGTGCTAATCCTTATGTCATTTATCTAACAATATTCATCTGATATAGCCACTAAACCATTCGCCTGCCCATTCCTCCATCTGTCGGTCCATCTACTGAACAGGGATTTGCGTGCCTAGGGGCATTTTTTGTGTTATACATTTGTTTCAAAAATTTTCCACACGTAAGTAACTAGTCCAAGGTCAAAGACAGGAGAAACCAAATGTTTTCTAGGATGAACCGTCCAAGTAAAATGCCCAGTATAATACAAACCATGTTTCTCAAACTGTGCTCATTTGATTACTAATATGAAAGATACTTCAGAAAAAGAACGATTCAGGCCTCTTAGTCTCAGCACCCATTAAAATCATCAAAAGCTCTGAGTAGTCCTGCAGTTAGAAGCAAAACAAAACAAAAAACTGTTTAACCATTCACAGTTCAAACTTTGACCATAGAACCCTTTTACTGAATGACATCTACTAACTTTCCAAGAAACATCTTGTGAAAAATATTGTTACAAACTATTATATAAACATAAAGCACAAACCTTCAAGTAAAGTTATTTCTGCTAATTACCTCCCGCTTCTACCATTACCTCAAAGGTAAATGAAAGGGACAATCTACACAGAAATAATTTCTATACTTAACCATTTATTTATGCTTCAGGGGTTTATTGGTCACCTACTATGTGCCAGGCACGATACGTGAAATTAGAGATACAGCAGTGACTAAGAGATATATGTCCCTGTTCAAAATAATCTAAACTCACAGCTTAATCAATAAGTCAGAATCCACTACAATTTATGACAAATTAGCTACTCATTCTTCTACCTCCACTTCCCCTGTGATTTCCCAAATTATATTTACAGAAAGCAGTTATATTAGAGTGAAATTTCAAAAGTTCCTTATTTAAAAAGGGTAATGAAGAGGTAGGTGCTTGAGGACAACAGTAGGATCCCAAGCTAATACTTCCCTCTTACGGCTAGCAGATTTGAGGGTGGATTAGATGGGAAAGGAATTTAACAAGTACTGGCTCAAATAAAATGAATCGGGGACAAATTTTGATTGGAGTTGTCTCTGAAATCTCTTTCTCTTCAACAGAGAAGACATGATCAACTCCTGGATGTCTTGTCCAATTCAGTATTCACAATTTGCTCCTGAGAGTCAAACTTTCCTTTTAAAGTCACAAGTGTTTCTCTCTCAGTCTTTTTTTTTTTTTTTTAAATGATGCCTGATCTAAAATTATCTAGCAAGACAGGCAAAATAATCAGTATTGTCAATAAAAATTGACTCAAGGCTGCAAACCAGTAGAAACAGACTTAGCTTACAAGGAATTAAGAAAATTTTTAGTCTTGAGGCCTGGATGTTTTGAAAGTTTTATACAGAGGATAAAAGTGAAACTTCAGCTCTTAAACCATGCCTTTAAAAACTGTATTTTACATCCAGTGTAATTCTGCAGCCATAAAGCCTTAAATGGGTAACAACCCTGATGCAATGTAATGAAACAGACAGTGGAAACACACGGTACGGATTCTTCAATCTGGGGAGAAAAGGGCTGATTCATCTGTTTCGAGGGCCAGGCAGAGATAAAAGACCTCATCCCAAATGGGGCTGCTTTCTCCTCAAACCTTAACATTCCCTCCGATGCATTTCTCAGTGTGAAAAGTATTATTAATGTCAGTATCACCAGCACTTGTAAAAGATTCATGGTCCATTTCCTTCCCTTCCTGAAATTCCCTGTTTGTGCCACTGCTGCCCTCTGTGCACCTGTCTGACCATCAGCGGGTTTGGTAACACCAGCTGCAGATTCTGTCACAACTCAGTCTCCTGCCATAGGATCATAGTGTTTTACAGCTGGAAGGGGTGTAGGGATGGCATTTTTAGAAGAGAAATATGAAGCTCGAAGAAAGGACAATGACTTGTTCAATGTCACACGGTGATCCCAGACTAGAATTCTTGTAGGCACTTTTATTCCTTTGTTTGTCTTGTTTTCCTCTCTTTCTTCTCATGTCTGAAAATATTTATAGAATTTTTTTCAGGGATGAGTGGGAGACGAGACAAAATTCTACAAGATGAGGATATAAATTATGTGGAGAGTCAGAACATAGGTTGTGGGGGTTCCAATGACTGGACATAGAAGGAATAGGGGGACTAGAAAACCACTGTGAGGACACCACAGTCAACACTGTTGTGGGCAAGACATGTGCTGTCAAGTATGTTCAACATAGCAGACAAAAGTTTGAGGAGAAGTAGGATCGTAGCATAGTCTCAAGGTATCTCCCTCAATATGCTTATCAATTATAAGAGAAAAATAATAATTTCAAAGTGCAAAAATCCAGCAGGCACCATCTTAACCAAGTGACCGAAGTTACTGTCAGTTAAAAGACATATGGATACCAAGCACTTTGCGAGGCTGAGGTGGGAGGATTGCTTGAACCCAGGAGTTCAAGACCAGCCTAGGTTGCACCATGAAACCTCATCTCTACAAAGAATTAGCTGAGCGTGATAGCAAGCACCTGTAGTCCCAGCTACTTGGGTGACTGAGGTGGAAGTATCACCTGAGCCCAGTCGATCAAGGCTGTGGTGAGCCGTGATTGTGTCACTGAACTCCAGTCAGTTAGATCCTGACTCAGAAAAAAAAGGCATATTGACATCACACATTCCCTGATATGATATACTGAGAAGGGCATATCATCTTACTCAAAATGCATATGTCCTCAATCCAATCTTGAGAAACTTCAGACACATTCTAACAGAGGGGCATTCTCTCTAGCAATGGAACAAAACTTTTCAAAAGTGTCCTGGTCATGAAAAAAACAAGGGAAGATTGAGATGCTGCCACAGATTACAGGAAAGTAAGTCAACATGACAATGAAATGCAATGTGTAATCCTAGATAGGGTCCTGAAACACAAAAAGGTTATGAGTAAAAACACTGGGGAAATCCAAATACAATCTGTAGTGTGTTAATAGTGTTGTACCCATCAATGAAATTAACAGTATTCTACTATTTATTTACATTACATTGTTTTTGAAGACAGGGGTCTCACTATGTTGCCCAGGCTGGACTTGAACTTCTGGGCTCAAGTGATCCTCTTGCCTCAGCCTCGCAAGTAGCTGGGACTACAGATGTACAACACTGTGCCCGGCTGATTTCTTAATGTTGATCATTGTACTATGGTTATATAATATGCTATCATTAGGGGAAGTTGGGTGAAGGATATATGGAAACTCTCTGAACTATTTTTACCACTTTTCTGTCGTCTGAAATAACTTCAAAATAATTTTTTACAAAAGAAAAAGAAAAGAAAAGGCCGAGAGAAGCAGGGAGAGGAAGGAGAGTGGTTAATGGGATGGAGACTTAGCACAGAAGCTGACCGACCATTCCTTCTAGAACCTTCTAAATCCTAAAGGACAGCCTGAGGCTGCTGGGAATTTGCTGTTTTCCTTTTGGGTTAATCTGAGCTTGTACGTTATTATAGCCATAACATTCACAAATTAAATAAACTTCTGAGAATAAGTCCCAGGGTGTGGAAGGAATTAAAGAAGGGTCCGATTTCCTCATCAGCTGCAGTTGATGGTAGTGATGCAAGGAGTGCTACCAATTCTCCTCAGGGCAGGCTGGGATCTGAGACAGCCACCCTGAAGGCTGAACTCCCAGAGGCTTACCTGGTATGGCCATCTGGAATGGGAGGCCCATGGTCACGGGAAAGGAAGGGAAATGGGTACCCAGGCAAGGGTGAAGGGGAAGAGGGCATGGTCATCCAGGGTGTTTTCTACATGATGTGTATGTTTCTGACAATAAAATGTGTTCTTGAAAACATCCTTCTCATTTATAGATGTACCACTGCAGAGAGTGTGTGTGAGAGGGAAAGAGACCCATCAGAATCCCAAGGAAAACAGCTCAGCTCAGTCCTGCATTCCATTATATATATACAAGCTCTGTGTACATTAGTGATACATTTGCAGAAGGAGTGGGAACGTGGTTTTGCTGGTATTTCCAAATGCAAAACAGGTCTCCCTTCCCCTCTGCTTGGTTGTCGCTGTTTCCCACCAAAATGAAAATATTGGCATTTGAGACATGTTGCCAAAAACTTGCTTGATACAACATTTACATTCCTTTGTGTAAAAAAAAATGATCATTTCTTCCACTGGGCACTTTTCCATGTTTTCCCTGCTTCCTGTGGGAATAATGGCTACACTTGGCTCCAGATCCATGGCCATGGTAGGGAAAGTCACCTCTGGATTCCAGATCCTAAAATCTCACAGAAGATTAACATGGACATCAAGCTGACGTTACCAATTTAAGGGATTTAAACACTCAACTCTAGAGTAAACATAATCCAGTGGTGAGATTTTGGACAACTTCAGTAACATTCAACAATGCAACCCAGATGTCAGGAAATGCAGACCATATAAATGTGTGCCTTCCATTGTGTCCTTCATGAGAAAGATACGAGGGGCACAAGCTGGCTAACAAAGAAAGAACTAATAATTATCATGTGACTTTCATGGGGCAGATCGTATGCTAAAAGCTTTATACATATGGTCCCACTCACCATTTGCAATGAGGTAACTATTATTGATAAGGACATGAGACTCAGAAATCTGCCATTTGCCTAGGTAGCCCAGTTGGTAAGTGACAAAGTCAGTATTTAATTCATGGGGTGTGACTTGAAAACATTTTCCCTTTTCAAAGTCATCACTGACCGTATGAAACACTCTCTTTTTAAGACTTTCCAATTTGTCGCATTGCTACTAGTTCGGTGAGTGTCTTAGCTCAGCCTTTAATGTCTTGATGGTGGCCCCTGCTCCCTTTCAGGCTTAATAATCTGTAACACAGAACTAAAAGCAAGACACCCAAGGCTGGGGCTCTCTCTCTCTCCTTGGTCTTCCTACATCTGCCATTGACTATATATTGTGCGACTTTTTTTTTTTCTTTTTTTAAGAGACAGGGTCTCACTATGTTGCCCAGACTGGACTCACGCTCTTGGACTCAGGTGATCCTCCCACCTTAGCCTCCCGAGTGTCTGGGACTAGAGGTGTGTACCACCACGCCTGACTTTGGCTATGTGATCCCTTCATTTACAAGTCTGCCTACATTTTCATTTATAAGTCTTCCTATATCTGCCATTTACTTGTCCACAAAGATGTGAATACGCTCATATCTACCATATCCTCAGGTGCTTATCCTGCTTGCCAAATGAATAAATGGATGGATGGATGGATGCATGAATGGGAAATCATGCTTCAAATACTTGAGATAATGAATATTTTTCAAATTTTAAATAGCATTGCATGTAAGTGCTATGAATGTTACAACTCACTGTGAATAATTCACAAAAGTAGAATTCCTACAGATCTATATTAGATTATTATTATTATTATTATTATTTGAGTTGGAGTCTTACTCTCTTGCCCAGGCTGGAGTGCAGTGGCATGATCATGGCCACCACAGTCTCGACCTGCTAGGTTCAGGTGATCTTTCTGCCTTGGCCTTCCAAGTAGCTGAGATTACAGGCATGAGCCACTGTGCCTAACCTAGATAATATTTAATGGTTTTATTTCAGTGCTTCTCAATAAGGGTTATTTTGCCCCCATCCAGGAGGACATTTGGCAATGTCTGAAGACATGATGGTTGTCACCATTTGTGCGGGGGGGAGGGGGGAAGATGCTGCTGACATCTGATGGGTAGATGTCAGGGATGTTGCTAAGCATCCTGCAGTGTACTAGACGGCCTCCCACACAGCCCTGTCCGCCCCCACAGGATGTTAATAGTGCCAAAGTCAAGAAACCCTGTTTTGTTTGATTTAATGGCATAGCCTCAAAGCCAATCAAACTGTGGCTTGTTTGTTTTTTCTGTTTTAATTCAGATTTTTGATTAACCAAGCTAGCTTGTGTTGCCTCAATTTCTCTGAATTACCAAGGAATGTTGGAATTTTCCCGGGGATATGTTTCTGGAAAGGTCAGAAACACTTGGGTCGTCTTCACACTCCTGTTCAGTTGCAGTGTTTGTGCACATTCGTTGACTATCAACTGGTTGTCTACGACTCAAATTACATAATGAATCCAGCACATAAATTATTTACCCAGATTTAATTCCAGCAACTGTTATCTTTGTATTTTTTTTTTCCCTCTGCCAGCTAATCTGGCTCATTGCATTGGAATTTTGGTCATGCCCATTCTCTTTCCACACTAAATTATCTCCATAACGTAGTATAAACAGAACAAGCTTGTGTGTGATATGCTTAACTGTTAATTTACCTAATTAAACTAATTCAATTAAATCATTTACATCTTTTTGGTAACATGCCAGTTGATACTACGGCAGAAGTGGGGATGTTTTAGAAGATGATTGTTCAGCAAATGAACAGAAAAAAAAAAAACAATGAAATGCAAAATGAGACAACAGTCCAAATCTCTTGGCTTGAAAATTAAATGATAACTGAAAAAAATGCTGCTTTCGTGGGGTACCATGATTAGCTATTTTTCTTAAATCAATTTTCTCTAGAAATTGGGATTTTAACACAGTGCTCATAACTTATTGTGCAAGAGATATTTTAAACACTATTCATATGTTCACATATTTGGTATGTTTAAGTAATGTGTGTTCGTTCCCACATTAAGGTGTGATTAGTGAAATGTTTTGTGGTGCTAGCAAGCACGAACTGAGTAGATTCTTTGGAAAGAGTCTGCAAAATAATTTCACTAAATTACATAAATATCTTTAAGATGCATGCATATTTCATTTGCAGTCATCCTCTAAACATCCATGCTATGGTGATAGATGCACAAAAATAAATGTAAAACATTTTATGCCAATAAAAATCAACAGAAAAAAGACAAGAAATTCTAGGCAGGAGAGCCTACATAAATTGTCATCTTTGTAGATTTGTCATCACCCTCTCCCTTTGACTGATTTAGAGCTTGCATTTATGGTGGAACCTGGGTTTGTTAATACACGGGTCACCCTAGTTTCATCTCTCCAAAGCTTCATCCTGGGTTGGGCAGGGCTTAGTCTTTTCTCAGAAACATACACACCCAGAGAAAACTTGAAGCAAAATCCTGCCATAAATAAAGTCCTAGTTTATTTGTTAGTTTGAGTCAAAGTCTCACTCGGTTGCCCAGACTGGTGTGCAGTTGCAATTTCACAGCTCACTGCAGCCTTGACCTCCTGGGCTCAGGTGATCCTTCTGCCTCAGACTCTGGAGTAGCTGAGACTATAGGTGTGTGCCATCATGCCAGGCTTATTTTTGTAATTTTTTTTTTTTTGTAGCGACGAGGTCTCACTATGTTGTCCAGGCTGGTCTCAAACTCCTAGGCTCAAGTAATCTCCTTGCCTCAGCCCCTCAGAATGCTGGGATTACAGGCATGAGCTACCGCACCCAACCCATAAAGCCCTAGTTTCATAGAACTTTAGAAAAGCCACATATGAAACCACCCAGATTCCTCCAATCAGAGCAACCTCCTGAAGTTTACCATTATGGCCTACAAGATTCCAGGATGAATCACAAACACACAGTAAGACCTGACACTTTCTTGGAGCTTCCCCATCAGCAAGATACCTTTTCTCTACCATGCTGCAGGGGTAAACAGGCAACATAGTTTATCTTCTGAGTGTTCTTGCTACTTCAAATTCAAGCATCTTTTTTTTGTGTGTTTGTTTAATTTAAGAAGCCCAAGGATATAATTCATGGAAATAAAACAGAATGTTTTCAGAAGACTTTTTTTTTTCTATTTGGGAGGCCAGTTCTGTAGATATTTCCTCTGCTCCACCCTTGGCTGGGGCAATTTGTCTTTACAAATAGCAATGACCCCAGAACTTTATAAACTTCCTCATGATAGCGCTTCGGAGTTTGGCGATCAAATGTTTGATTGTACTCTTCCTCCCACCACTTATGCAAAACTTATTCTCTTTGAGTAAATACCAATTCCCTGAAGTCAAGGGCCCTGTCTTTCCCTTTCACTGCCCAAGGACGGTGACTGGCACACAGAAAATGTATGAATTATTGATCTCATAGTTAACAAAGACTAGGGAGACCTTTTCTCAAATCGAAGTCATCTTCTTGCCCAAAGCAACTTTACCTTTGACTTCCCAGTGCTTAGTGACCTCATGACTCTTGCAGGCACCCAGGCTTCCATCTGGACTCGCTGCCTGATGAGTCCAATTGTCGAAGCCCACCCACATTTTCTTTCTAGTACACATGTGCCACCCTTCCTCTTGACGATTGTAGTCATTATCCTAACTCCCTTTACCTTCTCCATCATTCCCAATCTACAATGAAGATTATGGATTTAAAGAAAAACTATAAAACTGATATCTCTCCTGTGTTAGTTTGTTAGGGATGCCCCTACAAAGTGGCACAGACTGGGGACTTCAACAATAGAAATTCATTTTCTCAAAGTTCTGGAGGCTGGAAGTCTGAGATCAGGGAGTCGGCAGAGCTGGTGTCTTCTGAGGCCTCTCTCCTTGGCTTGTAGATAGCTGTCTTCTCAATGTGTCTTCACAAGGTCTTCCCTCTGTGTGAGTCTGTGTCCTAATCTCTTCTTCTATGAGAACCCCAGTCAGATTGGATTAGGGCCCATTGAAATGACCTCAATGTAATTACCTCTTTAAAGACCCTGTCTCCAAATACAGTCCCCTTCTGAGAAACTGAGAGCTAGGACTTTAACATGTCAATTTTGGAGGGAGGACATAACTCAGCCCATAATACTGTCCTTTGTAATGTAAGAGCTGTTGAGAAAAAAAGCCAGAATTCCTACAATTTTGCTGAGTATTGAATCATCATAATTTTAAAACTAGAAGACTAACTTTTCCTCTTTTGCTATCAGAGAGTGCTGGAATTGTGGCAGTGGCTGACAATGTTAAGTGTCTGTCTCTCCAACTTTCCAGTTCCCCTCTTTCCTTTTGATTTCTTCTAGTCTTCCTCCTCCACACTCTGCTGAGCCGGGCACTGGATAGTCAGGGCAGCCAAGACCATCCTGTGTACTTGGCAGTGATTGGTTTAGATCTGGTCATGTGACCCAATGGAAGGAAGGTCCACTAAGGGCTTCTCAGAAAATTTGCTTTAAGAGACCTAGAGATAGATGCTTCTTTTTTACCTCTGGACGCTACCGAGTCTCAGTGTAACATCTGGAATTTCTGCGCCCATACTACAACCCCAAGGGGACCTGATGAAAGGGCAGTTAACACACCAAGGACAGCATTATTTGGGCGAGATGGAAAAAGTCTGGGTCCTTGATGACATCAATGGGCCACTGAATCCACCCATCTCAGAGCCTACCCGACTCTTAAATTTGTTGTTAGTTGAGATAAAACTTTTTCTTATTATTCAAGGCAGTTTGAAACAGATTTTTACCACTTTCACCACAAAAGCATCCTCACCAATAGAAAGACTTCAAACTACTGACTAGTGACTCACTAATTATGGTTTGTGCCTCAATTGCCCCATTTGTAAAGCAGAGTTAATGACACTGTATTTGTCAAGTAGAATTAATGATATTACTGTGTAACTAGGGAGAGATGAGCCGTGTAAAGTGCTCAACGCAGTATCTCATACAAAGCAAATGCTCGATAAACATGGGGCATTTCTAGCTTTCACTCTTCCAGAGACTTCCTGTAGCTTGGATATGGCTCTCCTTGTACTTTGCGCATATAAGTTCATAAGCAGAATGGCTCAACAATTCAGACTACCAACGTTTTTGTATGCAGAATTGTCATTAAGTTCACTAAGGCAGCATGCTGCTTCAAAGAACTCTGCAACCCAGCTCATTTGTAAAGAAAGAACTAGTGTGAACTATTGACCTAAATGTCAAATTTCTCTCTCTCTCTTTCTCTAGCAAAAATGTTTGTTATTCTATAGGAATCTTTCTTTCCTGAAATTGCTCACTGGGCTGGACTTTCTTATCTGAAGCTTTCTGAAGCAGGACACATCTGCACGCGGGTTTCATAACTGGGCCAAAGGCCACCGTGGGAGCGTGTCTTGTCTGTCTCCTACCTCACCTCTGCTGGGTTTCATTCACTGGCCCTTCCCACCTCCTCTCCCCTTGCCCTGTCCCACAGCACTGAATATGCACTCGTGTAGCAAATGCTTGGCTGTAGGAACCATCAGGGAGGCTGGAGAGGGCCTGGGACAGGAAGATGGACAGGGAGAAGCTGGGGAAGCACATTTCTGGGAATTGCTTTGTGGGCATTTGTTTTTTGGTTGCTCTCTGCCCAGACGTGTGACTTGGGACGCATGCTTACGCTGCGGCCACTTGGGGGCGCCCAAATGGCCCAGGCCATATAAAATGTTTACATAGAAATACCCATGTGCCTTACCTCCCAAATTTAATCTATGTCAGACACAATATCCACGTATTATGATCTCATTTAAGTGCCTCAATTCCGAAGGCTTGAAGCTCATTTTATAGATGCAGACACTGAGGATCCAACAGGTAAAGTGACTTGCCCAAGGCCCTGTAGCTGGCATGTAGAAAAGCCAAAACTCAAACCAGAGCCCACGTTTTATGTCCAGGAGTTAACAGGTTTGAGGGTTGTCCAGTGATTGGGAAACGCTGGAAGGCCCAAGGACACGGCCCATCCAAGTAGACCGCTCCTGTGTGTGCTAGAACAAAAGACCTCTAAGGGAGCATCCACTCCATGGACCTAGGCAAATCACAGGGACCCTGACTCCGTTTACTCACTTGAAAAATTAGCATATGGATGTTAACCTTATCTCTCTCTAAGATTATTGCAAAAAACAAATGGATAAAATCTATCACATCACTTCAAAGAGCACTACCAGTCTCTAGCAGCAGATTAAGGGACCATATGTTTGTTCATTCCTGGAAAACAGTAGGTATACCATAGATGAGAAATCAATGAAAGCAAAACAGAACCTACTTCCTTACCTTAAAGAAATGTTTCTGTTTCTCATCTGTCCACTGTGATCTTTTTTTTCCCCACCCTTTTTCTTCCTTTTGTGTTCTATCCCTTCCTTGCTTCCAGCCAACCCGTAGCATTCACCCTTGGGCACTGGCTGCCACACCTCAGTGGGCACTAACTGGCTAGTTCCAGCTGGTATACACTGGGCTGCCCACAAGCCCTGGACAGCCTGGTTGTGGACAGCCAGAGCTCACTGGTGACAAATGGTCTCTGTATGCCTGTGACCTGGTGGGGCCAATTAATCACCAGGAGGTGGTCTTTCTGCATATGCATGGCCAACAGCACCGACACTCCCTTAGAGTCAGGGAGGCCAAAGCTTTAGGAGAGTTGTTTGCAAACTAGAGAGACAAGGAGGGGGGGTAAGGGGTGTTTGAGAGAGACTCAAAGAGAAAAAGGAAAAGGTCGAAAATGGGGTAAGAAGGATTATAAATGGTCTGGGCCAGACGGTTGCTATCCTGTTGGGCCTTAGGAAATCACATTCACGGGGATCAGTAAAGAATTTGGGTCAGAATTATTAAAAACCATTCTTAGAGTAAAAGAGTTTGAACACAATGCTGCAGCCAGAGACCCAGGAATGTCTTCAGATTATATTCTTAGGGAGTGCATATGCATGTGTGTGCGAGAGAGAGAGTCACTCATGTGTCTGCGGATTGATGAAGAAATATGTGCTTGTGGGATGTTTGCAGGGAAAAAAACATGACTAACTACACTGCATGAGCTGCATACAAACCAATGCACTATTGAGAGACACTCACTCTGTCTGCTCTTTATCACAAAACAAACTTGAGGACAGAGGTCATGGGATACTCCAAAGATACGTGTGGAAGATTCTCTTTGCCCCCCGAGAAAGCACCAAAATTTTCCGCAAGTAAAATCTCAGAGAAATCCTTTCCCTTCCCCGAGTTGTGCCCACATGCATAAAGATGTCAGAGTGTTGATTATTCTGATTAGACTTTTAGTGTAATTTACGGGGTCCAGCCATTGTGCCTGGGTGTCTGGCCTGCACTTGCTGCCCTGACAATGCCATTTTTAAAATGTCAGCTCAGCCATGATTCATGGCTGATGCTAGTGACATTGCTGCTGGCCTGAAAGAGTTAGGCGGTGATATTTAATTAAAGGGGGAAAAATAGAGAAAGAGAGAAGAAGAAGAAGTCTAAGAAAGTCGAGGCAAAATCTAAAAACAATCAAAATTTTCTCTGGAAAGATGAACCTCGCAAAACAAGGAAAAGGCACTGCAAATCCAGTGTGTTTTTTACTAAACTGTGACGCTGTGCGCCTACCTGTCATTTGTGAGTGGTAAGGTCATCCTAATGAATGAGACAATCGCTTGGATCCTACCCGCACTCATTCCAGGGCTACCATTGCCCCTCTTCGCGAGGATTTGCTGGGAGGTAGAGCTGTAGCCGTCTCTGGTTTCCTTCCTTGCCGAGTGTGGTTGGTCCAGCCCATGGACCATGGCAGCACCTGGGCACCAGCTACCTACCCGCACTCAGATGGCTTCTTCCTAACCTGCAAAGGCCATGCTCAGCCCCACACTCCTGGCTCCAGGATGAAGTGCCAGCTTTAGGTGAAATGAAAACTGTGGCACGTGATCTGCTTGTTGGGATTACAAACCCAGCCCCTACCAGCAATGATAGTAGCCACTTGCTAGCATTGAGAAGAAAGGGGCTTTCCCTTGGTTTGTGAATTTATTTAAGTGGGAGAAAAATCATGCCTTTAAAACACACACACACACACACACACACACACACACACACACACACACACACACACCCCTCTTATTTGGAATGCCTAATAAGCCAGTCCCTTTTCCAGAAGTGGAAAGACAGAATTTCTCATTAGTGGAAGACCACAGTGAGCCGAGGTTTGAGAACTAGAGCCAGTCTTTGTCCAGGCCTGCGGGAGTCAGGCTATTGTCTTCTAGGTTACCCTTCCCCAGTGACCCCGGGGTCGGGGGCACACATGCCGGCCTTGAACTCTCCGTCTGTCTTCCCCACCATATTAATTACTATTCCCTTTGGTCAGGCTAAGAAAACAGCCTCGGCTGCATTAGTGCTAATTAAGAAGAGTGAGCTTCCCATTCTGGCAGCCTTTATCGGGCCCTGCGATGTTCGGGCCAGGAAGGGGCCCTCACAATCTTATTACTGTCGAAGAAAACACCTCCCTGTGCTTGCTCCAGTGGCAGACAGTGAACTCACTTCTTCCATTACAAATGCATCTGCCCCAGCCACCAGCCACCAGTAAGGACAGCCTGGGTCAGCCAGACACGCAGTGCAGGGGAACAGCCACGTTTCCTTAAGCCGAAGGGAGTTAGCAGAACAAATGCGGGGTCATGTCCATCTCCATCTCCATCTGTTGCCTTGCTCTTTCCTTATCACCATAAATAAATTAATAGATAGATAGACAGACAGATAGAGAGACAGAACAAATAGGGATCACCATGTGTCATTATCCCTTAAACCTGCCACACGCTCCATGTAAACTCCAAGGTAACAACCAGCGCATGACTGGAATCCAATCCTCTGGATTCCAGAAGGTTCTTGGCCCTTCTACAAGGATCTTAAGACAGTAATTATTGGAGCTGTCTTCTCTGTGGCATCCTCTCTATCATCTTCACTGTGTTATCTGTCTTTTTTTTTTTTTTGAGTTGGAGTCTCACTCTGTCACCCAGACTGGAGTGCAGTGGCCACTCCCGGCCACCGCAGCCTTGACCTACTGGGGTCCGGCGATCCTTCCGCCTCAGCCTTCCAAGTAGCTGGAACTACAGGCGCGTGCTACCACGCCCGGCTATGTGTTATCTGTCTTATGAACACTGCGGGGGCCTCCATGCTGACTCCAGCCACTATCTTCTCCCATCCATCCTTCCCAAGGCCACATTCTGAAGGACATCTGCATGTGCCACTCACTTGGTCTATGAAACACCCCATGGATTCCCTGCATGTAGAAGAAAACCCTTGACAGGGTCTACAAGCTGCACAATGCATTTCTTTCTTTTACATCTTTTGTCCATCGTCACAGATTGTATCTAGCAACTCTCCCAGTCACCCTACTGCATGGGTAGCCAGCACAGAAGCTCTAAGGTCCAAGAGGAGAAAATAGGTGAAACAAAGACTAGGAGGGTGTAGCTAATAGAAGAGCCCATCTGCCCCCTGTCCCCAACGACACAGCTGCTACTCACTTCCTATCAAATGTTCTCAGTTGGAAATAAAGAGAACCCGGTTTTTTAAAAAGTCAATTAAAAAAAATGTGAAACTGTCAGATTTTAAATGGTCATAGTGAATTAAAATTAGAAGGCCAAACAAAGCATGTGGGCCTCCAGGTCCCCTCTGGGAACTCTGTTCCCTGCTCTCGTCTGTGGTGTGCTGCTCTGCTTGTTCTCTGGATGAACCAAGCGTCCTCACTCCTCCATGCCCACTGAGGACTCTACCTTTCCCATCATGTCAAACTGGCGAGGGCCTCCTCGTCTGCTGCTATCCAAACTCAGTATAACCTACCATCCACTGCCTTGGGTTGGGGTTGCCAGGTGTGTCAGGATGCCTAGGATCTTCCGAATTTCAGTTGAACATGAATCACTTAATAAGTATGTCTTAAATATTGCAGGAAACATACTTAGACTAAACATTATTGACTGTCTATCTACTATAACTGGTGTCTTTTATTTTATCTGAGAAATCTGGCAAATCTATCTTGGCTATGCCACACCTACCCTGTACTCTTGTTGGACAGTGTTCTAGGTGCTGGAGATACAGCAGGAATCAAAATGGATTTAAAAAAAAATTCCTTTGCACATAGAGCTTACACTCTACAGGCAGACTTGAGGGTTTCTACTACTTATACATCATTTTGGCTCAAGAGTTATAACAGAAGTACAAGTGGCACTGTGTTTGAGTCCTGGCTCTCCTGTGTGCATCACTGTCCCCATCTCTGAAATGGGGTGACAGTGCCTTTGTTGCAGGCTGTTGTGAACATGAGAGGTGACACACACAGGTACTAGCCCAGGACAATGCCAGGCACAAAGTAAGTGACCAGTGCACAGGTGGCATAGTGTACAATCCCTTCATAGCTCCCATTTCTGTGTTCCTCTTAACCCAAAAAGTCCATCAAAGGCAGGGCTGATGTCCTACTTACCTTGTGTTTCCAGTGCCCAGCATATCACACAAGGGAACCTAGTAGGCCAGCCAGTGGGTCACAACTAGGGTGGCTTTAGAAAAGTGTAGATTTCGACTGTCTCCACAGAAGCAAAGAGAAATGAAAAAATGAAGCAGTTTCCCCCAAAAGAGGGTCAAACAGCTAATTGCAGAGAAAGAGTGGGTATCTTTTTAGCTTGAAATATGCAATTTGCCTATCAACCCTAAGTGGATATTAACCAAAAATTAATTTCACTTTTCCTTTATGGATGCTAAGATAGCTTGTTTCCTGGAATACCCTTCAAAATAAAGCACCCTAGTTTTTTTTTTTTTTTTTTTTTACTGGAGTCTGCCCCACCCCCCCTGGAGTCAAGGTCTTACTCTGTTGCCTAGGTTGGAGTGCAGTGGCATGATCACGGTTCGCCATAGCCTCCAACTCCTGGGCTCAGGTAATTCTCCCTCCTCAGCCTCCTGACTAGCTGGAACTACAGGCACATGCCACCTCACCTGGCTAATTTTTTGAGTTATTGTAGAGACAAAATCTCTTTATGTTGCCCAGGTGGGTCTCGAACTCCTGGACTTAAGCAATCTTCCTGTCTCATCCTCCCAAAGTGCTGGGATTACAGATGTGAGCCAACACGCTTGGCCAGATTCTGGCCTTTTTTTTTTTTAAAGTGTCTCCTGATTATAAAAATACATATATACATAATCTCAGCACTTTAGCACTTTAGGATGCCAAGATGGGAGGATTACTTGAACCCAGGTGTTCCGGGCCAGCCTGGCTAACACAGCATGACTACAAAAATCAAAATAAAAAATTAGCTGGGCATGATGGTGCACACCTATAGTCCTAGCTACTTGGGAGGCTGAGGTGGACAGATTGCCTAAGTCCAGGAGGTTGAAGCTGTGGTGAACCATAACCATGCCACTGCACTCCAGTTTTTTATATACAATTTCATGACTTATTTCCTCAGGGGACAAAGTCCTAGAAGTTTAAACAAAGGAATACACTTTGATTATGATACTGGAACTGTATTAAGTACCTGACCTCGAAGAATCTTGAAACCAAGTGCAAGATGACCCCCCAATGAGACTAACTGGTGTACTCCAAATGGTGTTGATGGAGGTGAGTCTCCATGTGGGGAGAGGCAACTAGACCTTGGGACTGTAATCTCATCTCTAAGAATTTTCTCCACTTAGTAAGGAGAGGGTTGGGGCTTGAGTTTTATGAAGGCAGCTGGTTGATTTCATTATACTGAGTTGTTCAGAACTACTGAATCAATAATGGGTTACCTTTAGCACTTGTGAAGTCGGTCTTTAAAAATGTATCTCTGCCTAGGCTTAGATGATGATTCCTAACTAAACACAACAAAATAAAGTTGGGTGGTTTTTAAACCTTTTGTGATCTCAGTTGTAAAAAAAAAAAATGAAAACAAACAAAAAAAAGCCACGTTTTTACAACTTTTTATAATCTCAACTTTTTACAAATTGTAAAAATACAATTTCTACAAATATCAAAAGAAATCTAACACTAGAAATAGCAGATGCATGACTTCCATGCCATGACTCTCCTGTCCTGTGTCTGTTGATTACAGCCCTCTGCTTCATAGATCCTGGACTTAGCCTTAGGGTTTTCATCACAGTAATTTAGACAGCCCTTATTCGTTGACTGGAGTTAGCCCATAACTTTGATGGACTGGATATGGAAATATACAATATAAAACACATCAGTTGGAGCTAGATTTTTTATACAGGGCTGAGGAGTTCAGAGCCAGCCCACTTCCTTCCCCTCTGAAAGACTCTTGAGAGTCCTATTTGATCCGCTGATCCAGCTGATCTGCTCTGATCCCTCCAAATCCTAGCATTTCAAGATTCTTGCATTCTGTTATTCACATACTAAGAGATCATTTCTCACAAACAAGAGCTCTTGTTTGTTGTCACATATCACGTGATTTCTCACTGGACTGAGGTGTAAACAGAAGCTGTGGGGTTGCAGGGGACCCATTACTCCCACTACAACAACGTCGGCAACAGGAACTGAGCAGAAACAATTTGTGGTCCAGGGGTCTTGTGAATGGAATCATTCTGTTTTTTTCCCCTACTTTGAACTACGAGAGGATACACAAGACTTTGGACAGACATAGGTTTTAATGAAGTTACTTCTGAGCTGACCAGACAGAGAGACGGTTAGGAATTATTCTCATTAGAAATGCAAATCATCGCAGTACCAACAACGATATATGGATGTTGAGGACAATAACTCCACTACTGCCCGATGAGGTGGAGTCCTGCTGAGACTAACACCCGACCAAGCCACAGGAAGGGAGGTTGGGGGCCCTGCCACCATCCTAAGAGCCCTGCCGCATCCCCTGGTTTCTTTCCTGGCTAGCTGGATAGAAGGGTAGGCAGGGCCATTTACTCAGCTCAAGGTCTTCCATGGAACGGAAGCATCTAGGCAGGTCAGGGCCTGCTGCCACGGAGCCGCCACCAAGTATTACTATCATTCCAGACAGCAGCACGTCCCCTGAAAAGAGAGATTTCAAACCCCACAAGCTCAGCCCTCCTCCCCCCTGTTCTCCTGGCCTTATAAAAATAGAAAGAACACATGTTCCCATTAGTCACTTGCTTGAGGGTTGCTGTGGGGTATATGCAAGCAGCCTGTAAACTGGAACCAAATTTGAATATCATTTGCATCTTCCAGGTAGACAACGGATGCAGCATCAAAACACACACACACAGCACCCCCCTCCACCCCCTCGGCAAGGCACCAAGCGAGGCAGACCAGATGACATTTCCTGGGAACAAGGCCTATCGTTTGTAAGTTTTCAAATCCACTTGATAAAGTCCCTCCTGGCAACCAGGGCCCACCCCAGCTGGAGAGGCATTCTGAGAGGCTTTTAATTAAACTTCTGCTTGCCAAGAGCAGTTTGAACATGCACAGGAGGGACCTTGCTCCTGAGGGAGACATAAAGACAGTCACTTCCTTTGCCTCTGTGCGTCCTTAATTCTCTGAGGTTAGGGGGTAGAAGCCTGGTCTATGCTGGCAAGGACCTCAGGGGTGAGCCTGCAGTGGGACGCGAAGCTGAACCCACTGTGTGGTGGCACAGGGAGGTGCCTCCTTCCTCTGTGGGGTGACCCTAGCTTTATGCCTCCTCCACTGTGCGACTCCCAGGGGAACAGCCAGGGCAAATGTACGAGAGGGTGCGGCTGCACTGGAGTTGTGTCACTGAAACAGCCAGAGGGAGAAAGACAGGAAAAGCCTTCAGACCCTACAGGTGGCTTAGTTATTGACCTGTGTGTCCCTTCTGGGAGGAGTGAGTTACAAGAGCAGGAGGCGCCCTTTGTGACTCTGACCTCCCTTGACCTGACCTTTGTAACTCTATCAGGACTAGTGGTCAGTAGTTATCAACTGTCAATAAACTGCCCAAACACACACTGTAATTTAGAACACGGGGAGGCCCCTCTATTTGCAGATCGATCTTGGACTTGCAAGTTGACAAAATGCAGAGTCCCTTGTCTTCTTACCATAATATTGAAAATATGTGCTGCGACAAATGGAATGATCTACACCTCTCCTGCCCCACTCCCGGGGCCCTTAGTAAATACAAGATGATTGATTGATTGAGAAGAAAGGTGAACGGGAGGTCTGTGGTGTTCCTCTAAAGAAACCAATGCCACTGAACCACAGGCTGGGGACTAATAAGTCCATCTCATTAAGTTTACCTACCCAAATCCCAGGGAAACAGGTGAGGGCCACCCTGACCCAATGATTTGGGTAATTCAAACTCAGTCTGCACCTGTTTGAATAATTGAGGCAGAAATAGACTTTGGGGACTTAATGATCTATTTTAATTGATTATTTGGAGTCACTAGATTCTCTTCCCGCTCCTTTCCACTTTGTGCCATATTGACTTGTCTGTGGTTTTGTTTTTGCAGAAAACAATCATGTGTTTTAATTGGTGGTCAGGTGACATCACTGGGGCTGAGCTCAAGATGCAGAGCAGGGATCTGGGAGTGCTGGGCTGGCCAAAAGTTGCTAGGGACAGTGGTGGAGGTGAATAAAGTCACTGATGTCAACAGTCCCTCTGGGTGGATCTGACTGAGGTGACCACTCAAATAGGCAAC
Source organism: Carlito syrichta (assembly GCF_000164805.1). Classification (NCBI taxonomy): domain Eukaryota; kingdom Metazoa; phylum Chordata; class Mammalia; order Primates; family Tarsiidae; genus Carlito; species Carlito syrichta. The sequence continues at coordinate 658,035 of NW_007017739.1, forward strand.
AAAAACAGTTTGGCTGAAACTTTCTAGTCAATTGCCAGCATGGCTATTTAAATTGTCAATAAGTTGCAGATAAAAATCACACCCACCTCCTAGAGTTTTTTAAAGGGTGGATTAAATGAATGAATGTATCTGAAATTCTTCAATAAATAGTGAATGGAAAGAAGTAGATAGGACTCAATACATGTGGGCTGTTATTAGTGATCCTACTTACGTTATTATGATCATGGAATCATCCTCGTTATGTTAACCTCCTGGTGTACCTAGGTGAAATCTATATTTTACAAAGTTACATGTGCACGAAGGGTTGGTATCAAGGAGGTAAAGTAGGGTTTCTTAGGCTCCGTACTCTTGATATTCTGAATCAGATCGTTCTTTGTTGTGGGATTGTCCTGTACTTTATAGTACCTGTCTCCTTATATATCAGTAGCACTTCTCCCCTCAGGCATTGTCAAAAGTTCCCTGAAGGGTAAAATTGCCTGGCATGAGAACCACCTGGATAAAGTCATAGTCAGGAGTCATATTTTCCAGGCTCTCATCCTCTTGTATTCTCATAGAAACTCGACCTCTGTTCCAGTTCCCCTGTCTCTGGCTTGAGTCTCACAGGTACTTACAAATGGGTCACCACAGAGTCCTCAGAATCTGCCGTTTGCCTGTTTGGCTGTACTGGAGGTAAGGGATATCTGCTGCTGAGCCTGGCTCCCCCAACCACTGCAGACCTCAAGGGTGCCCTCCCAGCCCAACCATCAACTCCAGATCATCGTTATATGCTGATGCTCCCCGAATGGGTGGTGAGTCCTCCCAGGGCTCAGAGTACCGGGGATGGCCACCCACCCACTACCACTGCTACTGTGGCTAACCTGAGGCTGTGAATTCTGCTGCCACTAACTCACCAGGACCCTCCCTTACCCTGGCTGCACTGCTCTCTGAAACCTGGGAAGCCAGGTGATATGCTGGTGAAATGGGGGAATAGCTTTCTCCCTGTTCATGTCTATGCTCTGGTAGACAAACACCAAAGCAACCCAGCCTTCTCTCTCGAGGAGGCTGACTCAAAGGACACCTCCAAGTGACACAGAGTCCCCTGAGTTCTAAATCCCACCTTTCTACCCTCCATGGATGCCTTTAACTGATTAAAGCTTGCCTTGCTTCTCTGAGACTGAAGCTTCCTCAGTCTTTTGGGCAGACAGGTTCTGGGAATGCCTGGAGCTCAGCCAGTACGTCTTACACACCCAACTGGAACCCCCGTTGCATAAGGATCATATGACTTCTTACAAATAGTATGCATAGACCTAGTTTTGGAGTAATACCTTATTTTGCAGATGAAAAAAACTTAGATCCAGAGAAGTATTAAATGACTGATTCATGGTCACACAACTAACACTAGGCAAGAGCAAGATGCTCAGTTCTCTCCCTGGTGGCTTTTAGCTAGCAAACTTCAAAAAGTGTTGTAGAAATTAATTAATTTTAGGAAAGGGGTTTTGTACAACAATGCCTTTTTTTTTTTTTTTTGAGTTGGAGTCTCACTCTGTTGCCCAGACTGGAGTGCAGTGGCCACTCCCGGCCACCACAGCCTCAACCTGCTGGGCTCTGGCGATCCTTCCGCCTCAGTCTTTCAAGTAGCTGGAATTACAGGCATGCGCTACCACACCCAGCCAATTTTTTGATTTATTGTAGAGATGAGGTCTCGCTAACCAGGTGGGTCTCGAACCTGCAGGCTCAGGCAGTCCACTCACCTCAGCCTCCCAAAGCGCGGGATTACAGGCTGAGCCACCGAGCCCGGCACAACAATGCCTTTTTATCCAGCATTGGAATTGAGGGGTTTTCACGCATAATTGTGGTGGAAAATTGAAGCTTATCACTTCAAACCCCAAAGCATTGTTTTAATTTTAAATATTTAATGACATATTTCTAAAATATATAAAATAAAATTTAAAAATAAAGATTTTTTTTACCTAATCAGTATTAGCGTGGATTTTGTGCTATATCTTATTTCCTGTAGAAGACTTCACCCCCATTACTTTTGACATTTTAATTTTGTTCCCAATAGTCAAAATTCCTATATATAATTTCCACATAAATGACAGTCATTTTTAGTATTTTCACCAAAAAGTCTATGTTTAGCAGTGTTTGGAGGCAAAAACTGTTTCCAAGTGGAAAATGTTAGTCAAAAGAAAGTCAGATTTCACTATTTCTCAGATGTGCCCTATTTGCAAATTTTCCCTGCTAAGCATTAATATGTGTTAATTTTTCAAAATATTTGCAGACCAAAGTAGTTCTTGCAATTTCTTCTGTAGTCTTTCTCAACATTATACTACTTTCTTAAGCCAGTGGGCACCAAATAAAGTAGAAAGTAAGGATGATATTCTCTTTCAACATCAGCATTCAGCTTTTTATTTGGCTTCCTTTTCTTGAGTTGGATGTTCTAATAGAATTTGATTTGAATGACAAGTGATTCTGGGATTGCCCTAAACCTAAAAAATGGCAAATGTGGGCCCATCAATTTTATGTCTGAGGCAATGGGATATCAAAAGTGTATTTGCCTAATTCTGTGGTTCCAATTTATCACTTTCTCCCAAATCTGAAATTCTCAGCTCCAGAGAATTCCAACTCATCAAAAAAAAGTATAGAATCAGACTTGGTGACATTATCACAAAGTCAGGTTAACAGCAAACAGAGGAAAACAAAAATGGGTTCTTCCCTGGTAAAGATGTTTCCCTGCAAAAGGGTGGATGCTGATAATGCTGTCACTGGATAAACCATCAATCACTGTGAACTCGTAATGGCTCAAATACAGCCTTGCCCATTTGGACCAAAGCAACAAAAGTCAGGAAGGGAGAGGGTGGGAAGTAAATTGCAAAATGTACATAACTAGATAAAAGACATACAAAGAAGAGCTAATACCAATCTTATTGAAAGTATTCCAGGCGATTGAGAATGATGGCATTCTCCCCAACTCATTTTATGAAGCTAACATCATACTGATACCTAAACCTGGCAAAGACCCAACAAGAAAAGAGAATTATGGCCCAATCTCACTGATGAACACAGACGCAACAATTCTCAACAAGATTCTAGCAAATAGGATCCAACAACACATCCTAGGGATCATCCACCATGACCAGGTGGGCTTCATTCCTGAGATGCAGGACTGGCTCCACATTTGCAAGACCATAAATGTAACTCAGCACATAAACGGATGTAAAACCAAGAACCACCTGATTATATCATTAGACACAGAAAAAGCATTTGACAAAATCCAGCATGGCTTCTTGATAAAAATCCTTGAGCACCTAGGCATAGAAGAAACATTCCTCAAAACAGCATGAGCCACCTATGATAGACCCACAGTCAACATTTTGTTCAATGGATAGAAGTTGCAAGCATTCTCCCAAAGAACAGGAACAAGACAAGGATGCCCACTCTCATCCCTACTGTTCAACATAGTGTTGGAAGCCCTAGTCAGAGCATTCAGGCAAGAGAAGGAAAAGAGGGGTATCAAATAGGAAAAGAGGAAATTAAGCTATCCTTTTTGGTGGATGATATGATTCTATACTTTGAAAACCCTAGGGAGTCTGCCAAAAGCCTCCTCACACTGACAAATGACTTTGGTAAAGTCTCAGGTCTTTATCAATATACAAAATCAATATACAAAAGACAGTTGCATTTCTATATGCCAGCAACAAGCAGGCAAAGAAACAAATAAAAAGCATAATCTCATGCACAATACACACACACACACACACACACACACACACACACACACACACACACATAGACACTCACACACAAAGTATCTTGGCATCCAACTATCCAGAGAAGTGAAAGACCTTTATAATGAGAACTAACAAATGCTGCTCAGTCATAAAAAAGAACAAAATCATGAATTTTACAGCAACCTGGATGGAGCTAGAGTCTATAATAGAGTGATCTCTCACAGAAACAAAGATCTGAGTATCACATGTTCTCACTCATATAGTGGACCTTGATCATCTACCATAATACTTTAAAAAAAAAGGACTGACAGTGGTGGGAAACTATGGGGGGTGGGTAGGGAGGGGAAAGGAGGTGGGACTAACAGTAGTCAATATCTGTCTGGGGATGGGGAGACATCCCTTATTAACAAGGGTGCTTGAACGATGCACATTTGTATACCTAACCCTTAACTGCACCCCCAATTTTATAATAAAAAATATGTTTAATAAAAAACAACAACAAAAAAATTGCTGCTCAAAGAAATCAAGGATGACACAAACAAATGGAAAAACATTCCACACTCATGGATTAGAAGAATCAATACTGTCAAAATGTCCAATCTACCCAAGGTAATCTACAGATTCAATGCAATACCCATCAAATTACCAACATCATTTTTCTCAGACCTGGAAACGACAGTACAGAAATTCATATGGAAATAAAAAAGAGCACAAATAGTCAAAACAATCCTCAGCAAAAGCAACAATGCAGGAGGTATCACACTTCCAGACTTTAAACTTAATCACAAGGCTATGGTAACCAAAACAGCATGGTATTGGTACAGGAATAGGCACATAAACAAATGAAACAGAACAGAGATTCCAGAAGCAAAAGCACATCCCTCAGCAAACTAATCTTTGACAAAGCCATCAATAACAATCCCTGGAGAAAAAAGACCATATTTAGTCAATGTTGCTGGGAAAACTAGCTGACCACATGCAGAAGACTGAAACTGAACCCCTATCTATTATCATATAAAAAAATCAACTCAAAATGGATCAAAGACCTAAACATAAACCTCAAAGTAAAAAAATCCTAGAAGAAAATGTGGGAAACACCCCTATGCACATCAGAGTAGGCAATAAATAAATTCTTGATCAAGTCCCCAAAAGCAAATGCCATAAAAGCAAATGCCATAGAAACTAGATAAGTGGGACCTTATCAAACTGAAAAGTTTTTGCATAGCAGTAGAAACCATCAAGAGAGTAAAGAGACAACCTACAGAATGAAAAACAATTTGCAAATCATGCATATCTGACAGATGTCTAACATCCAGGATCTACAAGGAACGCAAGTGAAGTAAAAAGAAAAAAAAACCCATTAAAAAGTGGACAAGGGACATTAACAGACACTTCTTGAAAGATGACACACAAGCAGCCAACAGACACATGAAAAACTTCTCAGCCTCTAGTCATCAGAGAAATGCAAATCAAAACTACAGTGAGATACCACCTAACTCCATTAAGGATGGCTATCATGAATATATATATAAAAAAAACCCAAACCAGATGCTGGCGGCTGGCTACAGAGAAAAGGGAATGCTTCTACACTGTTGGTCGGACTACAAGCTAGTTCAACCTCTATGGAAAGCAGCGCGACAATTCCTGAAAGAACCAAAAACTGACCTTCCATACAATCCAGTAATCCTTTTCCTGGGAATCTACCTGGAGGAACATAAACCATTCTACAAAAAAGTCACTTGCAGACCCATGTTTATTGCCACACGATTCACAATAGCAAAAACATGGAATCAACCCTACTGCCCATCAAAAGTGGATTGGATAAAGAAAATGTGGTACATATACATGATGGAGTATTACACAGCCATCAAGAAGAACAAAATCATGGGCTTTGCAGCAAATTGGATGAAGTTGGAGACCAGTATACTAAATAAACTATTACAGGAACAAAGAACTGAATATCACATGTTCTCATAAGTGGGCTCTGGAATACCACATGTTCTCATAAGCTCATAAGTGGGCTCTGGACATTAGTCACCTTTGCACAAGGGTGGGATCAGCAGTCTCTGGGCACTGTTAGGGGAAGGAGGGAGGGAAGAGGATGGTGGGGGGGGGCATGTGACAACACAAAGGGTACCTGGTCCACTACCAGGGGGAGTGAGGGCCAGTTAGAAGCCCAAACTTCACTTGCATGCTGCCTACTTATGTAGTTAATCCTCATTTGTACCCCACATCTCTATAATAAAATAAAATAAAAAAACAACGATCTAAGTGTATTTTAAGTTCTAGTGGATTTGTAATTTTCCACATTTATGAGAAAACATGATATCAAATGAAAATCACATTATTCATCTTCATATTGCTTCTGGATGATACAAAACTTAAGAATTAAAATTCCTAGTATAGTGATAGAGCAGAAAAGTAATAACATATAAGTGATAACCCTTAATTATTACTAAATTTGTGTTTATCAGAACCTCAAACACTTTCCATATTTTTAGTGTCCTCTCGAATGCTTGAGAATAAAATGTGTTAATTACTCCAGCTACTGCAGCTCAAATGTCCCCTTCGTGGAAACTTCTTACCTGCCTAGAGAGTGATGATGTTTTCACTGGAGAGAAAATCAGAGTCACAAAACAACAAAGGAAGTGACAGCTAGGACCAGAGACAAAGGTGACAGAGTTTCAGAGCAGTGAAGCTGACAGTTCCTACTTGCTGAGGATAGTGTAAACCCGTGAGTGATGGAATGCCAAAAAGAAAGGGATGGAGATTTGGACAAGAGAAGCAGATCTGTCTCATGCCATCACAGGCTACAACTTACAGGGCTTTTACCCTCCTCCCCAAACCAAAGAAAATTAATGGAATCCAGCTACCTCTTCCTTGGAAAACTCTCCGAGGGTCTAGTGTCAGCAGTAGGGGCGGGGTGAGAAATCCATCAGCTTCGTTACTTGTTAGAAACTTACACGAGTCAGTCAGCAGAAGGGCACTGCTGACCGGGCTCCTTAGTTCAACATGCTGCTCGCTGATTAAACGCAGTTTGGAATATTAAAAGAGCCACCTGGGAGATGAATTAGTGGCTCTGTTTCTCATGCCAGCTTTGTTCATCTCATTTTGCTACCTTTGAGCTCAGAGTGCTATTGCAACTGACCTTCATCTTAAGATGAAGTGAGGATTTAGGAATCATGGGGATAGAACCCTCAAACCCAGTTTATTTGGACTTTTTCTTATGCCAGAGAGCAACTAAATACAAAACACATATGGATGTAGGAGGGAAACCACTGAGCTACTTCCTGATGCTACATTATTTCAATCCCTGTGTGATATATAGAAAGCACCCTGCAATTATACAATTAGATGGAATATATACATTTCCCATTAGTGTTTATTTTTTGCTGCCAGTCACATTGCCCACTGGAAAATGAGGGCTGTTAGTCTACATGGTTCATCCATTCTTCTCACTTTCAAGATGTTTTGCTGATCTGCTTTGATTTCTTTTTAGCAGCCTGCTGATTCCTCTCTTTAAGGATGCTCCTTGGAGTTTGAGGGGCTCAGAGGTGTGTGGATTGCTGAAATTGGACTTACATGGCATATTTACCTTGAAAAGCTGAGGCTTGTATAAAGAGGCCCCTGGCAGCTGGCTGTCAATGGGGCAGGAAGGGGAGAGGAAAAAACTGCAGAGGAGGGCTGAGACTCCAGAAAGAGGCTGATGTGTGGGCACAAAGTTGAGACAGAGGGATGGGGATGGCTGTTGGCAGTCAAGTGCATCGCTCGTAAGTACGTGGGATCTGAGTAAGGGTGCATCGTTGGGAATGGCACACAATTTGGAGGTATGACCACAGAGTGTTTACTGAACTGCCAAACTACCCGGCGGCACCCCCATCTAACTATCGAATGAGTTTCCCAGAAGTGCAAATCAGAAAGTCAATAAGACACCGCCAGTTTCCAAATTCTATCTCATTGCACATAAACCAAAAGTCTTAACAATCAATAGCCTGTTACTGAATTACAATCAGAATTCAGTGTAGTAACACTTGGAAAAGCAAGTACGTTTAAGAGGCATTTGAGTCAAGGGGTGAACTCCAAAAATTTTACATGGACTGAGGCGATCAGATCATGAATTTGGGAGAGAGAAAATGAAAACAAGAGAGAGAAAAACTGAAGTCAATCTGTTTAAAAAAAAAAAAAGGAGCAGTATAGCATCAATGAACCATTCTGGTTTCTCCACATCACACCCATCATGAAAGATCCCCAGCTTCTCTGAGTTTGTATTAACTTCTTCAACTTCATTTCTGATGGATTGAGAGCTGAATTTCTAAGGTGAAAAAAGTTACTGTTGATTCATAGTTGTACCCACCATACCTACCTTAGTAATGGTTCCAAGGAGATCCGTGAGGCCAATTCCAATTTACTAACCATAATTTTGGAAGTAGATGAACATTTTCAGGACCTAAGGGAACCATCAGGGCCAAGTCTCTCAAATGGCTTTGAAAAAATCCATCAGTCTCTAAAATCTGTTTAGCTGAACAAATTGCTGCTGTTCCCATGTGTATAAACACCGCCACTCTGCTTTTCCTGTCATCTGCCCCTTCCCCTTTATTGCTCCCATATTAGTAGATTAAAAGATCAGAAGTGCCGGCTTTTAGCAAATAGATTCATCTTTAGTTACAAACAGATTTCCATGAGAATGAACGCAAAGTTATTAGAGGAGAGAGATAAGTATATTACTTATATTTTAAGCTTGCTGTCTGATTTCTGTTTAGCATGCCCTGATTTCTTTTAAGCACTGGGAACACGTTCATTTTCCAGGTTTATATAGGGGATCTTACATACCTAGAGTGCCATTTAGAGGATTACTAATTTACTAAATGGTACCCCAGTGCCCTGAAAGAGTTAATTCTCTTCTAAGAGATAAGCAATTTATTTTCTATTTAGCAGCAGGATAAGGCCCACTGCTTACAAATGACTATGAGCTCCTTAGAGAGAGGGAGAGAGAGAGAGAGACACTATCTAAATACAGGGTATAATAATTATAATCATTGTAATATAATGTCAATCCATGATGTTATTTTTATACATACCCTTTCCTAACCTTTGTCTAAAAAGACCAAATCAACATGAACTTCTTGTCACTTCTGCATACATCTTTGGAAAACCAGATGTCAAGAGATACGCTATACCAGCTGGCAAGAGAGTCCATCTAGTCAACCAATCAATCAACAGATGTTCCCCAAAACTATAACTAAAAAGAAAACATATCCCCAAACCTGCTTCCCTAGAACTTCCAGTGTAGCTGGGGTAATAATGATTCACAAGCAAACACCTAGCCAGAGGTAATGATGCATGCCAACAGGAAACTCACAAAAAGTCCAACTCAGAGAAGAGAGAAACCAGTCACACTCAAAAAGTAGCTGTTGCCAACCATCCCGCACTAGGAGTCAGTGACAAGGTGTATCTTCACCTTGATTCAAGCTCTGGCTCCGCCATTTCCTAGTTGTGTAATTTCTACCGAGTTACTTAACCTCTCTGAATTGCAGTGTCTGGAAAAACCACTGACTTGGAATATGATGAGGATTAAGCAGTCATACCTACAAAAATATTTTGTAAACTGAAATATGTTATTCAAACACAGATACAAAAGTCTCCCTAAAATGCATGACTTTAAAAAAACTGGAAAATGATAGAAGGCAGCATCTTGTGTGGATGAAAACTTTCTCAACAGTCAGTCTTGGAATTCACTCTTAAGACTCTTACTTACAACTTCTGGTCTTGTTCTCATGGAGGACCTGGGTGGGGCAGGAAGGAAATGACCTGAAGACAGGAAGGTGAGGTATGTTTCAAAGATAACTAGAAAGAAATGTTAGGGAGTTGAGACAGGTCACTCCAAGAGAAGGAAAAGAGAAGGAGGAGACTATGGAAGGGGAAGGACATGTGTGTTAGTTTGCATGGCTGCTATAACAAAGGGTCACAGAAAGTGGCTTAAACCACAGAAATTTATCATGTCATAGTCTGGAGGCTAGAAATCTGAGATCAAGGCGCTGGCAGGGTTGGTCTCTTCTGAGGGCTCTCTCCTTCATATATAGATGGCACTCTTCCTATGTCTTCACAATGTTTTTCTTCTGTACATATCAGTATCTAAGTATCTCCTTTTATGTTTTTTGGAGCTGGAGTCTCTTTCTGCTACCCAGACTGGAGTGTAGTGGTGTAATGTTGCATAGCTAGTGTAGTGGTGTAAATAACTCACCACAGCCTTGAATTCCCGGATTCAAGTGATCCTCCCACCTCAGCCTCCAGAGTAGCTAGGACAATGGGCTGGCACCACCATGCCCAGCTAATTAAAAACCTTTTTTTTTTTTTAAAAGAGGAAGGATCTCATTATGTTGTTCAGACTGACAAATTTTTTCTTTCTATAAAGACACCAGTCATATTGGATTAGGGTCTATCTTAACAACTTCATTTTTGCTCAATTACTAATATGAAGACCCTGTTTCCAAATAGAGTCACATTCTGAGGTACCGGGGATTAAAATTTCAACACATAAATTTCTGGAGGACATAATGCAGCCTATAACAACATATAAATTCATAGATGGATTCATAGATGTCACATTTACTCAATGTGACAATGAAACATGAAGGGGGGAAGAAACAAATTTGCAAACATAGGTAGCAGACTAAATGTTTAAGACATACTTGTAAAGATTTGAAGAGTAAGAAAATAAATTTGTGGATGGAAGTTACTGAGATGTGATTCTGTGTGTATGTTTTCTTAAAAAAAGACAATCTCCTTTCAGAGAAAAATCAGAGCTTTTGTACACTACAATAATGTTCAAACCTTTCGCAAAAGATGGTAGTTTCTTTTGTAAAAGATTCCTCAAGTGGACACTCCAAGAAATCAGAGATTCAGTCTGATGATTGATCACTTTGCCTAACAAGAAGTTATTTCTCATGTCTGACCAAATTCTTCTACTAATGAAAGCGGAAGTTCAGAATTTCGAGGCTCATGACTTTGGTACATTTATTCTCTTTCGTATTCCTGCTGGTCTGTCTTTCAGTCTATCTTCCTCCCTCCTTCCTTCTCTTCCTTTCTCTCTCTATGGATGTGCAGAATAACTACTCAAAAATATCCACAGAAAATTCCAGCACATATTTGGGCAATTAGGTTACTCTTTGGATTTCTCTTATTTTAGCCAAATAAATATCACACATTATCCCACCACCACCTCCTGACAGCCTCAACTTAGCTTTTTCTCAGTAAGATATTATACAAAACACTCAGAATTTGTAAAATGATCATTTCTAATATGGATAATTTTGTCAAGTACCATGAAGTGGACAAGTTACTATCCCTCCTACCATGAATATACACACATATCTGATCCCTTGGGTGGGACTTCTGAAATATACTTGCCTTTAAAAATATAATTCTCTGTCTATATACTTTATTATGCAAAATAACTGATTGGAATCCCCTGACTTTGTTGTATTTAAAATGACCCTTTTGGCCAGGCTCAGTGGCTCAGCCTCTAATCCCAGCACTTTGGGAGACCAAGGTGAGTGGATTGCCTGAGTCCATGAGTTCAAGACTAGCCTGGGCAACTTGGCAAGATCTCATCCCTACAATAAATAAAAAATTAGCTGGGCATGGTAATTCCAGCAAGTTGGAAGGCTGAGGCGAAAAGATCACCGGATCCCAGCAGGTCGACACTGGGGTGGCTGTGAGTGTGCCACTGCACTCCAGCCTGGACGACGGAGTGAGACCCCAACTCAAAAAATAAATAAATAAATAAATAAACAAAATGACCCCTTTTCCCCACCTTAATCAATAAGTTTGGAAGTCTTTTTAGTTTTTTCCTCTTAAATTTAATGTAACTCTTAAATTTAATTTCCTCTTAAATTTAATGTAAGTTTTTAACTACTAAATAAGACAGTTCACAAAGGGGAAACGGATGGGTTTGTGGGATTCCGTTCAATATATGACACGTATAGCAGTCAAAAGTTATGCTCCTTTTAAAACCAAAATCAGTCTGATATCATTATAAAAGGAAAGTAAGATTGTGAGCAAGTGGATTTATGCGGCCGTCTTTATAAGAACATGTGGTCCCTTTGAAGTATGTCAGATTGCAACGATGAGAATGCAATTGAGCAACACTTTTTTTTTTGAGTTGGATCTCACTTTGTCACCCAGGTTAGAGTCAGTGGGATGCTCAAGGCTACTACAGTCTGGACCCACTGGGCTCAGGCAATACTTCTGCTTCAACCTTCCAAGTAGCTGGAACTACAGATGTGCACCACCATGCCCAGCTAGCTTTTTGATTTATTGTAGAGACAAGGTCTCGTCAAGTTACCCAGGCTGGTCTCAAACCCATGGACTCAGGCAATTCTCTCACCTCGGCCTCTCAAAGTGCTGGGATTATATATTTAAGTCTCCAAGCCCGGCCGAGCAACACTCTTAACACTATCAAGTGAAGTGTCCACACAGTTCTCAAGCAACATAAACCATCATACACATTTGTTTTGCACATACCACCTGACCTAGGCTCACCTCTTATAAAAATCTTTTCATAGATATAGTGAATATAATTACTATGTATGTATGCACGTATATGTAGTTCTCTGTGCATATACCTATATAATTCTAATATAAGAGTCATACATACAAGGGGGACACCTCAAAAAATAGAATTCATTTACCCAAAATTGTGTATTTATTCTTACATATTTAAACTTCAGTCACCTTCAAAGTACGCTCCTCTTGATGCAGTATGCCTATTGAGATGCTTTTTCCACTGCTCAAAACTGTTTCTGAATTTGTCAATTTTGATACCTTTTGCCGTTTCTTGTTTTGTCTCTTCCACATTGGCAAAATGTTTTCCTTTGAGGACTTTTTTCACCCAGGGAAACAAGTAAACAAAAGAAGTTGCTCAGAGCAACACTGGGTGAATAGGGAGGGTGGTGCCCAGGGGTCATGTTGTTTTTGATCAAAAACTGCTGAACACTCAGTGTGGTATGGGCATGTGTGCTCATAAATCACTCATCATGAAGTGTGCAAATGTGTTGAAAGAATCTCCCAAAAAACTCCCCAAAATTCACTAAGCTGAACACAGCCTCTCACAACAACACTAGCTGGTACACTGATGCAGATCGACTCCTAGAACACTTATCTAGTGGGGAAGGCCTACCTTCCAAAAAATAATTTGTTTTTTTGGGTCCCCCCCCACCTTGTATATGTGTGTGTGGAGTGTCTGTATGTGTGTGTATGTATGCATATTAAAAGTTATGCTCTTTTTAAAACTAAAGTCAGTCTGATACCATTATAAAAGGAGATTTTTGAAAGTAAGATTACAAGCAAGTGAATTTATGTGCCCATCTTTGTAAGAATATGTGAGCCCTTTGATGTATGTCAACTGTAACTGATGAGAATGCAATCTATCTAACTGTTCTCTCTCTCTCTCTCTCTCTCTCTCTCTCTCTCTCTCTATATATATATATATATATATATATATGCATATATATTTTTTCCAGCTTTGCTCACTAAAATTGCTTCCCTCTTTGGTTTTTTTCAGGCCTCTCAAGATAGTTCCCTTGACTTTTTCACTAAATTTGAAGAGACGTTATAAGTATATCAACTAAAAAGGATCAATGGCCAAAGTCTATACTTGCTATCCAGTAGGAAATCATCCAAATGGAACTATTTGAGCAGCCCTGAGATTTTCCTTCCTCCCTGTCTTGCTCTACCCAGGTGCTGAAATGCCTGAAGTTCACAATCACATAGTACGACCTGGCCATCACCCTTTGATTTTTACCTTTTCAGGGCACAGAAGCCCAACTTCCAACTTCTGGGGACTGTGTCTCCTTGAGAACTTTGACCATTTGAGGCTGCTGCACTGCCTGTGCCCGTGATAGGCAGGAAGTGAGAGGAAATGAATATCCCTGGGAGCAGGTGTCCACCAATGAATGACAGGAGTTAGCATGTAAACACCAGCTCCCTTTACCCTTGGATGGGACAATGGTGAGGTATGCATTCTACACTCTTCCCTGAGTTTTGTCAGTGAAATTAAATTCCATTTGCTCACAGTGTCAACTAGCTTGATAATGTGTTCTTTATAAGCATCCTTTCTTTTACTTCTGCTTCCCCATGCTTCTCCCAGTTCCTGAGATCACCTTACAAATAAATGACTTTTACTTGAATACTTGTCTCAGGTTCCATTTCTGAGGAAAACAAAATGAAGACACAGTCATTCATTTTGTATAGCACCAATATTGCTAAGATATCTCCTATTAAAATGTGAAGTCTTAAATTTGAGTGTAAGATGACAGGGTGAATTTGAATCACAGAATGTCTCTGCTCAGACATCTAGCAAAAGGAATAAGAAAGAATCAGGAAAATACCCAATGGTAATCGTCAAACAAAGAAAATGATTTTAGTGTGCCACAATGCTGTACCCTGAATCCCAGAATGGTTAGAAAGGAATATGGGAAATACTTAGAATTTTTCCTGAATACCTCGCAGTTTAGAGAGAAGCAAACCAAAGGGGAACACAGGCATCTTATATTGAGTCAGGAAAGCAGTTTAAAAAATGGAAGCCCTCTGCCTAGCACTGAAGACCTCAGCTTCTTATTAGAGGAAGGAAAATGGCCTGCTTTCAATATTTTGGGGAGAGAGCTCCAGGGCAATAAGTTACATACCTAACTATGTGGCATGAACCCTGGTGAAGGACATTTAACAAAATCTTGGGAGAAGGAGCAGAATCCCTTGTTTTCCAGGACACAACCCATTAGAACATTCCTTACCCAAATGGTGCAGAAGATAGACAATAGGTAGAATACATTAACTGCTGCTAAGAGGAAAGACAGGGCTCAGATAAAGCAAGAAGATGGTCAAAAAGAATTTACTTAATATCTGCCAGTGCAAAGAGAAGATCTGCATAGAGTTCCACATATTAAGCAAGAACAAGACAGAAAAATAAATAAATAAATAAAAATTAACAACATAAAGTGAATTCCATTTTTAATATTTGCAAACCAGTCCTTTTAGACTAAATCTTCTGCTGAAAACAACTTCACATGCTGGATACAATAGTAAAAATGTTGTAAAAGCATTGAGCAGCTTATGTGGGATCAAGAAGCTGGTCAAACTGAAGAGAAAGTGGAAGAGAAGAACTACTCTTCACTTACAGGCAATTGTCAATGAGGATATTTGCCAAATCAGCAAACTTGGATTTTGGTTTTGACAGCCTTGCTGTGTTTAGGGGTGACAGATACTAATACTCATCTGGGGTGATGAATTTAGAAAGAAATATCTTCACATTAAACCAGCATCCCAAAAGTTATACCTGAGGAGGGAAAAAAAGAAGAAAAACAAAACACAACAGAAAAAAGGGAATGAGGCATGCAAAAGAGAGGTGAACTACTCCTATGTATGAAAATATAACCCAAGGAAAAACAAATTTCTTTTTGATTACTTCATGCTATAGAATGGTTTATATGGTACAAACTTACTAAAATAAGACCTAAATGGTAAGCTATTAGAGTAATATAATAATATAAAAAAAGAGAAGTTGATCAATACATGATTATAAAACCAATAAGTTAGTATGGGTAGCATAGAATAGATATGACTGAAAATAGAATTTATTGACATGGGGAAAGACCTGAGATGATATTAATGAATGAAAAGAAAAAGGTAGAAAATAAGGAAGTTAATAGAAAAATAAAAATAATAGATGTGTCTGGAGTAGAGAATGCAACAGACAGGAAAAAAATCATATATAAGAAGAAAAATTGTGCCTAAAAAGAGGAAGAAATAGATATATTAATTTAAGGGCAAGTTTATTCGAGGAGAAATCAATAGTAATTGATACTGAGTATATTCTGGTTAGTTTAAAGAATAAAGAAGTTATTCTTTAGTCATTTAGGGAGAAAAAGTAAGTACTCCATAAACTGGAAATTTAGATAAGCTTCAGTCTTTGCTACAGCATTCAAAAGACAAAGAAGCAATATTTAAAATGCTCTAAAAACATTTTTAAAATATGTTTCATTCAGTTAAGTTGGTTTTCTGATATAACTACAACAGATAGAGGTTCTCAAATTCAAACTATGGCACCCATAAGCCCATCTAACAATTAAAATAAATAAGATTACAGTATGGTTAAAGGAGAGTAATCAGTTCCAGGAAACTATACACAAAGATCTACAAAGTTCTGAGGGGAAGAATATGCAATTCCCCAAATTTTATACCCAATTAAAGTGTCCTTTAATTTATTCATTTATTTTTATTTTCTTTTCTATGCCTCACACTGCACCTTGAGTATAAAGGCAATAGACATTCTCAGGCATACAGAAATTAGAATAAAGTATCTAAAATCCTTCTAAAAGTCTTCTTAAAATAAAATGTATCCAACTGAAGATAAATCAAAACAAAAAACACAAGAATGGAGAACATGGGTCTAAAAAACTTGAGCACCAATTCATTATTTAAAATAGGAGTAGAAAAATATGACAAAGTAAATGTGGTTTCAGAACAAGATGACAAACAGGACAAAATGAAACAACCAATAAATATAAGCAAGCAGGGGAAAGAAAATGGGTAGCTATATGCCAATTTCTTCATTATTTAAACAGAGAGTTAGCCAATACTATCTAATACTGAAAGATGAAGTTAAAGAAAGAAATTTATCTGGACAGTTTTCTTCCTAATACTTTTCCTTAATTGTCATTAGATTGTTTACGAACTATATTCTGGTAAAGTTATTTTTTTCTGAAGATAAGAAATTCCTTCAATTTCACCTCTGTAATTTTTCGGTTAAATTCTAATATAACAAAGTCTAGTACTATGAAATGTAACACTTCTAATCTTTATCATACATAATCCATTTTTAATTTAAAACTATTTAGTTAACAAATAAAAATTGTATATATTCAAGGTGTACTATGTGATGTACTGATTATCACAGTCAAATTAGTGAATACATCTATCACCACCTATGGTTATCATTTGTGTGTATGGGGCGGGTGAGGACACTTAAAATCTGCTCTCTGTGCTGGGCTTGGTGGCTCAGGCTGTAATCCCAGCACTTTGGGAGGCCGAGGCGAGTGGATTGTCTGAATTCGTGGGTTTGAGACGGGCTCGGACAACTTGGTGAGACCTCCTCTCTACAATAAATAAAAAATTAGCTGGGTGTGGTAGCATATGCGCCTGTAGTTCTGGTTACTTGGAAGACTGAGGTGGAAGGATCGTGGGAGCCCAGCAGGTCGACGTTGGGGTGGCCGTGAGTGTGCCACTGCACTCCAGCCTGGGTGACAGAGTGAGACATCAATTCAAAACAAAAACAAAAACAAAAAACAAAATAACTGTTCTCTGCAAGTAAAAAACACAGTATTATTAATTATAGTCACTATAATCCTTTCTTATAAATCTCAGTTTTTCTCATCTTTTTGAACTTTCATTCTCTGTCTCTTCTTGCTTTTCTTTTAGCTACATGGTAAACAAATGCTTGGAAAAACTTTTATCAAATCTGAAGGGTTTCGGGTAGTAGTTAAATTTTGCTTTCTTCTTTGTATTCTACCACCTTTAAAAATAAATATATTTTAATAAAACCAATAAAGACATTATTCTATAAGGAAAAATATAGGCTTCTAACATCTTGTGGGTGTGTTTGTGATTTTCTACATGACAGACTAGGAAAACAGAAGCTGGAAAGTGCTGAGAGCCCAGACTGGGAATTTGAGGCAGAAGAAAAGGGGGGGGGGGGACAATGATAATAGAAGCATTACAATCATTCCTATTCTTTAAAAATAATTTTGCCTGTGGTTTCAAATTAAAGTAGCTATCATTTAACTTTACTACATTTAAAAAAAAATTCTGCTATTTTCTTTTACCCAGTCTTTTAGGAAGCTGAGGTTTCTTTTCTCTTAATAGTGCTAGATACCTAACTCTCTGTGATATTTTAATCCTCAAGGTTTTCTGATCATGTGGAAAAAGAATCACCAATGCCTGCATGCATTTGTAGATTAACAGCTTCTGCCATTAGCAAATTGGAAATTCCTTTCCTCACCCCTCTTCAGAGGGGGAGGCTTTTTCTCCTAATAGTACTATGATTCCCATTTCTGTATCTTCCTTATTAGTGTAGTCTATAAAGCATTTTTATTTTTCTTGGTTACCTTAGCCTTCTGTTGAGTTTCATGAGTATTAATAGCTGATCTGAGGGAACAAAGCAAAGACTCTACCTTCAGCTAGTGGGAAGACGGATGCTTAACACAGAAGGCAGACATTGGTAGGTAAACTAGTACCTGTATCGTGGTCTGTGTTCTACTAAGTCACAAAACTCTCATGAGGCCACAGCGTAGATATCTGGAGCCATCATGCAGCTTTAATGGGTGAGATGAGACCAGTCAAGAACTTGTAGTTTCTGATTTGAAAACAATAGACACTTATTCTGATCTGGGGACCCTCCAGAATGTGATTTAAACTTTCAACCTATACTAGGAATAATACACTGGACCTGACAATAAGCAGAAGGATGCAGGCCAGTTCCATCACAAAATGCTTTACAATGAAGGGAAATGAGGAGCTAGGGACCCCTATTATATAATTCCTTTAGACTACTTGTTACTTGAATTCAGGTGACTGCTAGTGGCACCAAGTCACAAAAAATTTTTCCCCTAATATCTTGCAAAATCTGTGGTTTCTCCTGTATCCAGTACCTGATGGCATCTAGTCACTGTATTAAATATCCTGTTAACATTGAAAAGCATTTCTATCTCTAATTACAAGATGAATACATAGGAGACGTTCTTGTTCAAGGAAGCATCAGTATCTTTGCTACTAATGAACAATTAGCACAGTTGACAGAATAAGCCACCTATATTCTGGATGTTTTAAGTGTTTTCTAAATTATTATTTTGGTTATTACTCATTGCATAAGATTTTTGACTCTTTTAGAATTTCTGTTAACTGAGAAATAATTACAGGTGGGCGATCCATAGGTTTTTGGTCATAAAAGCATATTTTAAAGTTCATAGCTTTGCAACAGAGCTAAACTCAGGAGAAAATGACAATTAAAACAATAATAATATGCACATGTGTGTGCATTTTAATCGTATTTTAGGGATAACGGTTCCATATGATACACCCAATACCTGCATTTTGAGCCAACTCTCTGCTTGAAAAATATCAAAGCTTTTATTTAAGTTGCCATGGGGCAGACAGACATGTACGATTCAGAATCATTTGGAGAAGATGGAGGTTGCCACTGTATTTAACTTTCACAACACAGTGAGTAGAATGAACTCAAAAGCACACAAAGAGCTCAGAGTTTCTGGGATAAACACACAGGAATCAGGGTTATGGGAGAGGTAGAAAAAGGAGACGAAGATTACAAAATTCAGTCACATTTCAAAATTTTCTGCTACAATAATTCACTTTATGTAGAATTAATGTGTCTGATTGAACGTTTGTGCTGTAATTTACTTATAATTAACATTTTATGGTGAACAGATTTCACCACCTCCTTCATGCTGTGAACTCTAAGCCATAGGTCAAAAATAGCGATGAAACAGATAAGCACAAAATATTCTCACTGAAATATTAATGAGATTTTAATTTACTGCTTTAAAAACACATCTTTCATCAATGTCTGTATATAAAAATCACCATTTTATTTTAATTTTTTAATCACATTAAAAATATAATGAACTCTTCTAGCTGGAAGAAAGACTCTAAAAAATCTGATGAGGGCAGGCAATCCTAGATAGCCGAACGACTTCTCAACTCACTCAGGCACCAAAAATATTATCTCATGAAGAAGTAGTAGTTGAGTTCAACTCAGTCAAGAATCTCTTCTCAATTTATGGGTACATTTTGATATGGAAGAATTTCTTCCAAATACTGACCCTAAGAAAACAATTCCTCTTCCTAAATTAAGCCACTGGTGAAGACCAAAAGCTGGGACTTCCATTTATTTGACTTACTTACCTTAAGGGAGAGGCTTATGCTTGTCTAAAGTTTCAAGAAAGAACCTCAGGATTTCAAATGAAGTGAGGGTTTGGGAGTGAGGAATGTCCATTTAATACTGAAGTTATCACAAAGTGTTGCCTTCCAACCAGTGGTTACCATTTCTATTAATGTACCAGACATAGTCTCTTATTATTCATTTTTAAGACTTAGCACTAAAATCTCCTTCTCAGAGAGGTCACCTTTGGTTCCCTTTGCTGCATGCTTCTGTCATATACAGTCCTTCTCTCTTGATTAGATTTACTATGAGATTATCTATCTATCTATCTATCTATCTACACACTAAATGTGTGTTTTTCATGTTAAATTGTAAACTCTAAGAGGACAGTACCACATCTGAATTATTCAATCATTGTCATTGGTCATTTGTAGTTGGTAAACATTTGTTGATTGAATTAATTGGTTGGCACTTAGCCCTCTGAACATGAAATCCAATGTGGTTGCTTGTTTTCAGGAAAGCGCCACCAGTTCCTTTTTCTATTTATTCCCGCATTGAGAGGTGGAATCTACTGTTCTGCCCCTTTGACTCTAAGCTAGCCTGTGACTGCTTTGAACAATAGGATGTGGCAGAAGTGACTCTGTGGCAGTTTGGGTCCAGCTTTTTTGAGGACTTCTCTCAATCTGGAACATTTGCTCTGGGGAATGTTAGCTACCATGTGAGAAGTCTCACTACCCTGAGACTTCCATGCTGTGAGGGCACTCAAGCTAGTCACAGGAAGAAACTGCTTTGGAAGACAGAGCAAGACCAGCCACTCTCAACTGTTCTAGCCAATCCGGTCCAGGAACCAGATAAGCAAGTAAAGGAAGCTTCAGACACAGTCCAGCCCAGATGTGTGCAGAGGCAACTGTCCATACTCAGTTGCCTCTGTCTACTTGTCCTTGCCATTTTGAACCATCCCAGCTGAGCCTTAGACATCGGGGAGCAGAGGTTGGGTATCCTTACTGTGCCCTATCCAAATTCTTGACCCACAGAATCTGTGAGCATAATAAAATCACTATTATTACACACCATTGCATTTTAGGGTCGTTCATATGATAGATAAATGAAACAACCTAAGAGTCTACAACATGTACCATGCCTTTGCCTCAATCTCATGTACTCATGACTTTTATTTTAGAGGAAAATCCAGACAGAATAATGTTTAACCTGAAACTCTTCTGCAGATGATATGAAGACGGTGGGTTCTTTGAAGCAGACTCGGCAGTCTTGATAAAACTAGTAGGAATTTTGAACCTGATGGCCAATCCCGAGAGAATAAACATCTCAAGAGGTTTTCATTTGGGTTCTTTGAATTCCTTAAGGCAGTAATGGGATCCTTAGAGCTTCCAGATTCAGCAGTTCCTCCAGAAATTCTATTCAAGCTAGTTAAAAAAATTGAGGCATTTTCTCCTGACTCTCACAGTCACATTTCTCAAAGGAACCATTTATACATCTCAATTTATTTGCTTTCTCGTCATTCCTCTATCCACTCTAAGATTTCACAATTACTGCTTCCTTTCCCCAGTTAGAAGGGCATCTCCCACAAAAGGGTGTGTGTTGTTCAGGAAAAGGGGTAGTACAAACAGATACATCTGGTTTGCATAAGTTACATCTCATCCTTTCAGTCATAAATCTTCTATAATGTTATGCAAATATTCAAGACTTTTCCATTCCAGCATTGGGAGATCTAAGATATTAGACCAAAAGGCAGTGAAAAAACAAAAACAAAAATAAAACCCCAAACAAACAAACTAATATAGAAGACTAACCTGGGCTTTAATTTATTCTTTCCAAGGTCAGACCAAATTAAAATGAATATCTCTTATGCCAAGAACAGGCTACTTATTTTTAAAAAATCATTTACAAATGGAAGCTGTCATTACAAATTCTGATGCAACTCTTTTTTTTAGCCATCATGTTGTTGTTTGATGTCTATCACAGATGGTGTAGGTCATAAAATTAGACCATGATTCCTTGACAAGAACCAAGATGTACATAGGTTAGTTTTCATCCTAGCCCACACCTGCTTTTAGAAAAAACTCGAATGCATTTAGTCCATAAAAATAGCACCTCTAATCTGAGAGGTCCAAAGGCTTCTCAGAAACTTTGCATTTATATTCTTAGAATTTGGAAAATTTATTGAGAGAAGGGAGAAGAACATTTATCCAATTCATTAACACATCATAGGACTATGCAAACTAAGCAGTGGAAAATAAAGACATAAATGGCTACATACAGTGGAAGGAACATACATGATGGTTCTGCAGATGTTCTTCCTACTCCACATTTGCTTATGCTGCCCATATCAACTCTAGAACATTTCACGGAAAGAAAGGTGGTGCCAAAAAGAGACCCAAGATGTTTATGAAGAAGCCAATAAACCCTCAAAATTCAATGAAGAAGTCATTTCATTCCCTTTACTTTCTAACAAGCTCCAATCCATTCAGAGAACTTATTAGAATTTCAAATGAAAAGTTGAATACCATGAGCATTGTAAATTAGCTACCAACAGCTTTTAAAACTGTGTCAGGAGAAAATACACTTGTAATTTTCTTCCTTTAAAAAAAAATTGCTTCCCCCCCAAAAAAGTTGGCTTATTAAGAAGTAGGTATTGATTTAGTTTTATAGAGGGAATATGCTTGATTTGGGAAGTAGTTTGGGGACTCAATTGGAGAAAGACTTTCACTTGGGTGGGTAAGAGCTCCTGGCATTCTATGCACTTGGGGAACATGCCCTCCTACCCAGGTAAACCACATTGCATTGCTTAGTTTTTGTTCTTCAGATCTCTCAGAACCTGAAGCAGAAATCTTCCTTACCTGGGAAGAATTGTTATTTAGACTTCTCCAGACTTGGAAACCAAGTCTGCTGACCTCGAGCAGCTCCAGACAGGAATCAGATGCCAGGGGGGCCCTCCTTCTAAAGGGCAAGTGGGTGGCAAGGTTCTCAGAGTCGGGAGTCTCTCACCTCTTTGCTAGGATGTCCTGGAGTCTTATATTCATTTTCCTGAGAACTTGACAGGGCATGAGATGGGGACATTTTATACTTGTTCCTCATTTCCCATTTCAAGTCCCTGGAAAGAAAAGAGTTTCTCAATTTGTCAAAATCTTAAAGTAGTTGGAGACTAACATTCCTTTACAAATGGAGGAAGTTAGTTCCTCCCTCCCTCTCTCCCTCCCTCCCACCGTCCCGTTCTTCTTCCTTTCTTTTTTATATTTTCCTGTAGCATGGGAAGTCCCATGTGGTCATACAGATCACCTTCCAAAAAGATAAAGACAAGCAAAAGTATTACAACATTTACATCCACAAGAAAATATCCATGACAATTGGGCCTCTTTGGCAAATGTTCTTTTCTTTCCACAGAGCACTCACTGCTGAAGACTGTCAAAATATAAGACAATATGTTCTGATAGAAAGACCATAGCCAGATATGGCAGAAAGCAGGTGCTACTCAAAATCATAAGCTTCTGTCTCTTCTGTTTCAGTTCTAAAAAGTAGCTGCTTCAGTGTCAAAATGAAAATTACAACCTCAAAATTAATAAAGGACTGTTTTGAGGCCTGGAGAATGGGAACCAGATGTCTTTCTATCTTCTATCTAGATGGAAAGATTTAATCAAGCTGCCAAAACTGTTTATTTAACAAAGAATTACTAAGCATCAACTACTGAAAACCATATGCATATACTTTAGGTCCTGATGTTGCTCTGCCTACCTCCTATTTAAATTTTGCAAAGATATTTCAGGTAGAATGCCTGAATGGTCAGTCAGAGGCTGCCCCATAACTCCCCTTCAGCATGGCATGATGGAAGACTCTAGGGCTCTAGGAAGAGACAGACTAGAAATAGCATTCAGGGGGAAGGAAATCTACTGATTGCTTTAGGTTAGACATGAAGGTGGAGCCATCACGTATAGAAAGCAGCTGAACCTGGTGTTTCTGAGTAGCCTGGAAGAACCAATCTACTCCTTTGCCCACACTCTCTCTGTCCACCAAGAAATGTAGTCTTCTTCCAATTTTGCAGGATTATAATTGAGAAAACAGTTTTCGTCCATGGGGTAGCATATCCCTAGAAACCAACCTGGTGGGCTAAAAGGTAATGATAAGAAGCCCCCATGGGAGCAGAAAGGCTGGGCACCAGAAATGGATACTATAAGGTCTGATCCTGCATGAAAGATTTCTCCTACTAGTAGCCACTCTGAAGTACTTGGCTTTGACTGCATTGTCTGAACTGGAAAGTTTTCTTCCATGCAGATCCCCCTTATTAGCAGAGCGATCTTGGGTTAGCTGCTGAACCTCTCTGAACACATTCAGTCTCCTACAAAATGAGAGAGTTGTATCTACTTCATGGTAACGCTACAGTGAGACGGGAAGGTCTTAGAACACAGCCTAGATCAGAATGGAAGTGTTAACTGATGGTAGTTCCCTTCCATCCCAAGTTCCTTTCGCGAAGACAGTGACACTAGCTAAACAAGGACACTTAAGCTCGGGTGTTTAAAAGGTTCTCTGGCACCTTCTGTGAGTTGACATCACAGAAAGATACCTGAGCCATGTCACCTAGCATCATCCCAACCCCCGCCCACAATAGATACTGATTCTGGTAAAAACTTGGTTTCCACTTTTCTGTCCCTTCCTTGGTCAATGGAAGCATCTACCTTTATAAAAATCTCTTTCCCTCCCTCTCTCCAACTCCCTTCTCTCTTTGATTATGCCCCCCTCTTTTCCTCTCTCCTCCTTTATGATGTACATTTTCAGCCCCACAATGGCTACCTGCTGCCTAAGACACCCAAGTGGAATTCTTACACTTGAACTTTGAACTTCTCCTTGTACCCTCCTGCCTTTTTGTCCTAATGCTCCTGGGCTCCCTCTCCCTACTCCAGGTCACCTCGCTCCCTATCCCCCATCCCAGACTTTATCTCATTTTCTTGTGCTTTTATATATTTTTCCTTTTTGGTGAAAACACTTGAAATGATTTCTGATCACCTGCCCTGTAAACTCTTTTCTCTGCTTTAAATAATCAAGGAACCAACATAATATTAACACGTCAATAAGCCTTCATATTTAGTGGCAACTGAAACCTGCCTACAATGACAGGGAGAATAAATATCTCAGTATATATTGCTCCAAATGACTTGTCTAAGAAGCTCATTTGCCTAATTGCCAGAGCTAATCAAACTTTTCCATCTGTTATTGACTTTTCTCTTTCCGTCACACCTTCTTATCCTGTTGATGGGAAACAGTAAGACATAGAAAGATGGAAGACACACATGTGAGACATACAGAGTAAGTGAATTCCTCCCAAAAGACCAGAGAAAATACACAAATTTTGTTTTATTTTATTTATTTTATTTTTGAGTTGGAGTCTCACTCTGTCACCCAGACTGAAGTACAGTGGCATGCTCACGGCCACCCCAGCCTTGACCTGTTTGGCTCAGGTGATCCTTCCGTCCCAGCCCTCCAAGTAGGTGGAACTACATGCACGCACCACCACACCCAGATACTTTTTTGATTTATTGTGGACAAGGTCTTGCCAAGTTGCCCAGTCAGGTCTCGAATCCCTGAGCTCAGACAATCCTCTTGCCTCGGCCTCCAAAAGTGCTGGGATCACAGGCTTGAACCACGGTGCCCGGCCCTATTTAATTTTAAATATGGAAAAGTTTGTGGAGTCACTGAATGCACCTTTTTAAAAAAATTAAACCTTTTCTTTTGAGATGACTGTTGGTTTACATGCAGTTGAAAAGATGATACAGAAAAATCCCATGTATACTTTACTTAGTTTTCTTCAGTGATAATACTTTCAAAACTACAGTGAAATGTTACAACCAGGATATTGACCTTCATACAATCAAGATACAAGACAGTTCCATCACCAACAGGATCTCTCCTATTGCCCTTTGAGAGATACATCTACTTTCCTCCCGGTTCCCTCTCTCTCTTTAATCCTTGGCAACTAATTTGCTCTCTGTGCCTATAATTTTGTCAGTTCAAGAATGTTATCTAAATGGAATCACACAGAGATTGGCTTTTTTTCTTTTTCACTCAGTATCATTCTCTGATGATTCATCTAGTGGTTGCACGTATCAAGTTTTTTGTTTTTGCTGAGCAGTATTCCATGTTATGGGTGTACCACAGTTTGCTTAACCATTCACTCTCTGAAGGACATCTGGGTTGTTTCTTGTTTGGGGCTATTATGAATGAAGTTGTTATAACTATTCACGAACAGGTTTTAGTGTGAGCATAAGTTTTCATTTATCTGGTATAAATGTCCAGGAATGCATTGCTGGGTGGTATAATTGCATGTTTAGTTGTTTTTATTTTTATTTTGAAGAAACTCCTAAACTGTTTTCTAGAGTAACTGTTTCATGTTACATTCCCACTAGCAGTATATAAGTGATTTGGCTTCTCTGCATCCTTGCCAGCATTAGGTGCTTTCACTATTAAAAAAAAAAAAATGTATCCATTCTAATAGGTTTGTAATGATATCTCATCATGTTTTAATTTATATTTTCCAAATAACTAATGAAGTTGAACATCTTTCCATGTACTTATTTGCCATTTGTATATCATCTTTGGTGAAATGTCTCTTTATGACATTTGCCCATTTTCTAATTGGATTATTATTATTATTATTACTATTTTACTATTGAATTTTAAGAGTACTGTATATAGTCTAAATACTAGTCCTTTGTTGGATACGTGGTTTGCAAATATTTTCTTCCCGTCTATAGCTTATCTTTTTGTTTTCCTAGTAAGGTCTTTCACAGAGCAAAAGTTTTTAATTTTGGCAATTGATTGATTTTCCT
Source organism: Carlito syrichta (assembly GCF_000164805.1). Taxonomy (NCBI): domain Eukaryota; kingdom Metazoa; phylum Chordata; class Mammalia; order Primates; family Tarsiidae; genus Carlito; species Carlito syrichta. The sequence goes on from NW_007017739.1 coordinate 684,530, forward strand.
TTTATGGATTGTACCCTTGGTGTCAAGTCTAAGAAATCTTTGCCTAACTCTAGATGCAGAAGATTTTCTCTCACTTTTTAAAATAAAAGTTTTATAGTCTCATGTATTACATTGAACTCTGTGATCCACTTTGAGTTCATTTTTGGGTACGGGGTGAACTTTGGGTCGTAGTTCATTTTTGTTTGCCCAAGAATGTCCAATTGTAGGAGCAACAGTTGTTGAATGGCTGTCTTTCCTCCACTGAATTGCTTTTATACCTTTGCCAAAAATCATTTGGAAATACTTGTGCTGGTCTACTTCTGGATTATTTATTCTTCTTCATTGATCTGTATGACAGTATCCCACAGTGCTGATTACTACTGCTATATGGTCAGTCTTTAAACTGGGTAGATGATTCCTCCCACTCCATTCTTCTTTTTCAAAATTATTTGAACCTTCTAGCTCCTTTGTCTTTACATATGCATTTTTGAATAATTTTGCCTATATTAAAAAAAAAAACACCTTGCTGGAATTTTGATAGAAACTAGGTTGAGCCTACATATCAATTTGAAGAGAACTGACATCTTTCCCATGTTGAGTTTTTCAAATCATCAACATCAAATGTCTTTCCATGTATTCATACATATTTTTCTGATCCTAAATAAGTTCCCTTATTCCTTGGGATTTTCTATGTTGACAATCATGTCTTCTGCAAATAAGGCTACTTTTATTTCTTCCTTTCAAACCTGTATGCCTTTGATTTTGTTTTTTGACCTTATTGCACTGATTAAAACTTCCAGTACTATATGTAATGACATCCTTACCTTGTTCCTGATCACAGGGGAGAAGATATTCAATCTTCTACCATAAAGTATAGTGATAGCTGTAGGTTTTTGTAGATGTTCTTTTTAAAGTTAAGGAAGTTTCTATTTCTTTATTTCTAAGAGTTTTTATCGTGAATAGGTACTGAATTTTGTCAAATACTTTCCTGCATCAATAGATAGGATCATGGGATTCTTCTTCTTTGGTCTGTTAATATGGTAGATCACATTGATTTTTGAATATTTAACCAGTCTTGCATCTCTGGAATAAATGTCACTTGGTCATGGCATATAATACTTCGTATATATTGTTGAATTCTATCCGCTTACACTTTGTTAAGGATTTTTGCATCTATGTTCATGAGAGACATTGGTCTGTAATTTGTCTTCATTTGTACTCTCTTAGTCTGCTTTTGGAATCAGGATATCAACCTTATAAAATGAATTGGGAAGTGTTTCCTTTCTGGATAAAATTGAAATTGTGGAGAATTGGTGTTAATTCTTCTTTAGATGTTTGGTAGAATTCTTCAGTGATTTTTCTCTGATTCTCCAATTCCACTCCCAGATATTAATGTCCCAGCCCCTCTCAAAATTATGCAAGTTCTGATGCCTATAATAAATTTCTTATTCCTTAATACTCACAGTCCCTGCTTCCCTGATTGAATCCTGATACCTTAAATCATTTGCTATTTACCTAGAATAATAGTGAACATGTACTGAGCACTTAAAACATGCCAAGCAGCCGGGCTCGGTGGCTCAGCCTGTAATCCCAGTACTTTAGGAGGCCGAGGTGAGTGGATTACTTGAGCCTGCGGGTTTGAGACTAGCCCGGACAACTTGGCAAGACTCACCTCTACAACAAATAAAAAAAAAAAATTAGCCGGGCGTGGTAGCCCACGCCTGTAGTTCCGGCTACTTGGAAGGCTGAGGCAGAAGGATCCCTGGAGCCTAGCAGGTTGACACTGGGGTGGCTGTGAGTGTGCCACTGCCCACCAGCCTGGGAGATTCCAACTCAGAAAAAAAAAAAAAAAAAGCCAAGCGCTTTACATTTGTTATTTCATGTATGCAATCCCATAAGGAAGGTTATATTGTCACCCAACTTTACAGAAAAGAAAAATGAAGTACAGAGAGGTCAAGTAAGCTGTGAACAGTAACACAGTAAGGATCAGAAGCAGGATAGAAACCAAACTCTTAGTCAGGCTGCTCTTCTGAAGTTCTTTCTCTTGACATCTAATTTTTCTTTCAGGAGACCAGAGCTTATGGTGCTGACAGAAAGCACAGATTTGAGTCTGAATCTCGTCGATCGTTTCTGGTATAACCTGAGCTTTTCACTTTATTTGCTTTTTCTTTACACTGCCTGCTGTTCCCATTTTTTTCTTTTTTCTTCTTTTCTCCGCCCATTGAGGATCTTTTGTCTGGACTTATTCCCTCCTCACCTCCCTATCACCTTTTGCACTGTTGGAAAGGAAGTAACACCCATGGATGAGTGTCCTTCCAAATTCACAGCCCCACTTGAGTAAGTACAGGCATCAGACTAAGGGAGGCGGCTGGATGGATGGACAGTGTGCTAAACAGAAGGGGCGTCAGTCACAGAGAAAGCAGGTGCCACAGACACACATCTTCTGGAAACCAGAAGAAAATAATCTACAGTGGCTCTGAGAAACCACGTTTCTTGGCCTGACTTCTTTTTTGCTCACTTTGGGGTCAGTCCATTTATTTATTAGCATGTCTACCATGCCTTGAGAAACAGTATTAATGTATTAAAATAAACAACGCTTTGGATGCACAAATGAACATTTAATAAGTGGATGCAAACCTGATCCATTCCATCATTCCATTCAGTGTGTGTGTGTGTGTGTGTGTGTATTTTTTCCCTGAGTGCCTTTGCTTAATAAAAGCCATCAAATAACACTAGGAAATATTACTAATTTTTAAATAGTCCTGAAAAACTATAGAAAGAGAGAGAAAGGGAATGAATAAGGGGAAGAGGGAGAGGAGAGAGAGAGAGAGAGAGAGGGAGAGAGAGAGGTTAAGCTCAAAGGCAGAGAGAGCGAAATGGACCAGATTATACAAAATTAAAAAGCAAATACGAGCAGACAATTTGTGCCGACTGATTGCAAGCAATTACAGTCCAGCTTTTCTGGAGGGAAGATGGGGGGAGGGGGTTATTTCAGCTTAAAAGGAGACTTTATTCATTCCTGATCAGCTTCTCCTACCATTCTGTCTTTTATTCTTGGATATCAATTTAAAAAAAAAAAGTCAGCTTTCAGATGTTACATGTTCACCCCTGCGAATCCACCCCTGGGCAGACGGTGAGAATTTAAGCTTCCAATCGGTTCTTTCTATAGCCCCGAAAACCAATTTGTTCATAAAGAATAAAATAAGGAGGGGGAGAGGGGAAACACAACAAGAGCATGTGTTTCTTTTAGAGGAGAGCTTCAATTTTACTATAATTGTCTAAAGACGGAGCTGCTTTGATCTAGAGAATTATTATTGTGCCTCAAATGCCGGCTGCTAATGTCACAGCTGTGCTGGGGCTCAGTCACGCCAAGGGGCTTGGGGTCCAACTTAAGTCCCAGACCCGCCTCCAGGTCCCTCTCTATATTTCCTTTGTCAAATGGAAACGTCTGTTTTCCTGGGATGTCCTCCCACCATTAAAGGCCACTGCTCGGTTGATTTTGTGCAGGTCTCTTGGAAGGCGGGGACTCACAGTGGTGACATCACGGGAACTGCCAAGGTTGAGCAGGTGTTGGGAGCCTTGCCTTCGCAGGGGCAGGCAGGCTGCATGTGAATATGCTGCAAGGGGGATGATAGGGTCATTCGACGGAGGGACCCAATGCACCTGGTCAGCTGCTCTTGGCCATTAGTGTCCCCCCAGCCCAGACACAAGCAGAACAGAAATGGTCCCAGTTTATAAGGGGAACTCAGTGAAACTTCACCACATTTTCCTAATTTCAATGCTGGGTGTTCATAGTCACTTTCCCCCACTCCAGCCTGTGCTGCATCAAGCAAAGGGCAGCTCAAGATACAGAATTTGACAATTTTCTTTCAGAGGCAGAATGGCTAAACACTTGACGGAGGGTCTGAGAGTTGAGCCAAGACTTCAGGGTCTGTGTTTTCCTTCTCATAGCTGAGGGACAGACCAGGGTGCCTCTTCTCTCACATCACCCCTTGGTGGGCCAAGGCAGGAGGGTCCCATTACCTCTTGCCTCACATTGAAAGATGCCCTGTCCATCTCCTCCAGGCGCCTCTGAGGTCTCACTGGAGACCCAGCAGGGTCCTCCTCAGCAATTCTTTTTCTGATTCTCCATCATCTACAGCATCATCCACACTCTCTAGTTTGGCATTCAAGGCTCTACAGACTAGCTTCCCTGCTCAGTCCTGCACCTCAGATGGCAAGCCTTACCACTGTTCCAGAATGTACCAGCAAATCTTGCCTCTGGGCCTTTGCTTATGCCATTCACTCTGCCTGGAATACAATCGCTCCCTTCTCTCCCCTGCTCCAAGTCCTTCTGTCCTTTCTTGGCTCTGCTTCTAACCCAAAGTGCAGATGGGATGGAGAAGAAAATTAATTACTCCAAACAGACTACAAAACAAAGACCGAGAGGCAAAGCTACCCGAACATTCCAGATTATAGTCCAGGAAGCCGGGACAATAAGGTGATGACAGTCTGGGAGGGACAGAACCTGCTCCTATCCCACCCCTGGCCTCTAAGAGCCAGTGTTTCTCAAACTCAAAGAATGCACAGAGCCCTTTAAAAAAATGTAGTGAAACACAAGAGTGCCTGGGAGCCCTTAGAGTCTGAAGATGCCAGTCTGAAGATGTCATGAGAAACAAAAACTCAGCAAGATGAAAATATAACTATAGTTATACAAAGTACTAGATCCAAACTCCCCCCCATAAGATATATATGTATATATATAGCATTAGATTGGAAAGAATGATTTAGGTATAGAAGACTTTTATAAGCATTCTAGCTTGGGCCAGTACTTAATTTTTCTGTGCTTCCATTTCCTCATCCATAAAAGAAAGAAAAATAAGAATACCTTGAAGAGTAGGTGGCTGGAGGGATAAAATGAAGAAATACATACATACACAAAATATTCAGATGACTCCTGGCACATTGTCAGTTCTTGACCAGTAGTAGAGTTTATCAAATGAGCCCTTATGGGTACTTGTCTTGCGGCTAGAATACTCATGGACCTGAGCCTGGATAGGTATCTCATTGCCTCTTCAGGAGGTCTCATATTCTGGGGCTTCCACACAGTGGGTAGGAGGATGCTCGGGAGACAGAGACTTTGATAAGGCTTGAGATGCAACCATAGGAAACACTAAGAGAGAAGGCAGAGGGCAAAGCATGAACTTTGAGCAAAGTGGGGGGTGAGCTGATTTTTTTTAGGGTGATGTAGGAAGGAACTGATGGGTCTGGAATACGTGGCCAGATGCCCCAAGGGTGGGATGAAGGGTGGTGGGCTTCCCTACAGAGCTTTGTGGAGGAAGAGGTAGTTAAAGAGGAGAATGGAGAAGGTGTTTTTTGTTATAAAGATTCTGGCTAAAGGGGAATGAATTATGGGAGCAAATGGGATAAACCAAGAGTCAAGCAAGGAGGGGGAGACCTAGCGTGCTCAAGGAGACCTAGACAACAACCTTAGAGTGACTTTAAGAGTGGAGAGAGAGGATGCAGGATGTCCCACCCTGGTTGCTACTTCCACTACTTGCCCAGTGTCCTCGGGTGTTGGGAGAGACTAGAGACGTCCTACCCGCATGGGTCTCTAGGTCACAGTTCTTGGCCCTAGAGCTCTCCTTATTTGCAGGGAAATAGGCTTGAACAGAAACAGAGAAGCAGTCATAAAAATTAACAACATATAGACAGCAGGAAGTATTTGGAGGAAGTGTATTGATGGATGTAACTTGCTTGGATATACAATTTTTAAAAATTATTTTAAATTAATTAATTAATTTTAAAGATGTGGGGTACAATTCAGGGTTAGGTACATCAGTAGTCATCATACAGGTAAGGTTTGGGCCTCCCCTTTGTCCCCACTTCACCTGGTTTGAGATTGGGTACGCTTATTGATGTTATATGCCTCCCTCCTTCTCCCTCCCCTGGCAGTGTCCCACTACTGCCATTCCCCCTTTTCTTTTCTTTTTTTTTTTTTGAGTCAGAGTCTCACTCTGTCACCCAGGCCAGAGTGCAGTGGCATGCTCACAGCCACCCCAGCGTCGACCCTCTGGGCTCAGGTGATCCTTCTGCCTCAGTCTTCCAAGTAGCCAGAACTACAGGTGCGTGCTACCATGCCCAGCTAACTTTTTTATCTATTGTAGAGATGAGGTCTCACCAAGTTGCCCAGGTTATTCTCGAACCTGTGGGCTCAGGCAATTCCCTCACCTAGGTCTCCCAAAGTGCTGGGATTACAGGTTTGAGCCACTGTGCCCTGCTGCCATTCCCTTTCTTTTTTTTTTTTTTTTGAATTGGAGTCTCACTGGGTCACCCAGACTGTAGTGCAGTGGCTGCTCCCGGCCACCGCAGCCTCGCCTGCTGGGCTCTGGCGATCCTTCCGCCTCAGCCTTCTGAGTAGCCGGAATTACAGGCATGGGCTACCATGCCGGGCTGATTTTTTGATTTATTGTAGAGATGCGGTCTCGCTGCCCAGGCGGGTCTCGAACCCGCAGGCTCAGGCAATCCACTCACCTAAGCCTCCCAAAGGTGCGGGATTACAGGCTGAGCCACCGAGCCCGGCTGCCATTCCCTTTCTTATAATATTATGATAAATGTTCACGGTCTGCTTATGAGTGAGTTCATGTAGTATTCAGGTCACTGAGCAGTCTCCAAAGGTGAATGCCATAAAAGATAGACAAGTGGGACCTCATCAAACTGAAAACCTTCTGCAAAGTAAAAGAAAACATCAAGAGAGCGGGGAGACAGCCCACAGAATGGGAAAAAATATTTGTCAACAGTACATCTGGCAAAGGCCTAACATCCAGGATCTACAAAGAACTCAAATGTGCCAAAAGGAAAAAAAAAAAAACACCCAACAATCAGCCCTATTAAAAAGTGGGCAAAAGATATGAATAGACACTTCTCAGAAGAAGACATATGAGCAGCCAACAGATACATGAAAAAATGCTCAGCTTCGCTAGTCATCAAAGAAATGAAAATTAAAACCACACTGAGATACCACCTAACTCCAGTCAGGATGACCATCATCAACTCAAAAAACAACAGATGCAGGAGAGGATGTGGGGAAAGGGAAACGCTTCTGTACTGTTTGTAGGAGTATAAACTAATACAACGTCTGTGGAAAACAGTGTGGCAATTTCTGAAAGATCTAAAAATCGACCTCCCATACAACCCAGCAATCCCTCTTCTGGGGATATACCCGGAGGAACTCAGATCACTCCATAAAAAAGATACCTGCACACACATGTTTATTGCAGCGTTATTCACAATAGCAAAAACATGAAACCCACTGTGCTGCCCATCGAAAGTGGACAGGATAAAGAAAATGTGTACATATACATGATGGAATATTACACAGCCAAAAAGAAAAACAAAATTATGGACTTCACAGCAACTTTGATGGATTTAGAGTTTATTTTTTTACTTTATTTTAGTATAAAGATGTGGGGTACAAGTCAGGATTAGGAAATACAATTTAAAAATAGAAGCTGTACTGATGGATGGGCAGAGGGAAGAACAGACGGGCAGACTGTTACAAAACAAATGTATTTCACTGTTAATAACTGGATGCAGGTGGTGAGTACATGGGTATTCACTGAAGTTGTTTTTTAAAAAAACGTTTTAATCTGTATGAACATGTTCATAATAGAAAACTGGAGAAAAAAATTAGGCAACAGGATCTAAGATAATCAACCTGTGTCCTTAAAAAGGACATGATCCAAGACAAGTTTTCCCCAAAGAATAGCTGGCAGAACGGTGAAAGGGTGGATTTTTGCCTGCTCTTCCTCTTGCCTTTAAGATTCTCAGTGCTGGTCTGTCTGTCTTCTCAGGACTGGGCAACCTACTAAAAATGTTACTTGTAAAGATGTAAGCTATGAGTGCTTCTTATGAGATCTATATTTTATCAGCTCTTTTCTGAAGATGGATACAAGTCTTTAACATCTAAAGAAATAAATCTTCAGAAGTAGACTTTCAACCAGTGGAGAAGAAACTTAAGGTGATATTATCAGTTGAGATTAGGTTCGGTTGCAAGTAATACACAGGCCTAGATGACTGTGACTTAAACAAGATGGAATCTCATTTCATGTTCACATCAACCAAATCCAAGTGGAAGTGGCCCAAGACCCCATCTCAAACATCTCAAGACCACTAGTCCTTTCCAGCTGTGTCATATGACCAAGGATGGTTCCCCAGCTACATGGTCCAGGATGGCTGTCCCCATCCTCCAAGCAGCAAGATGATGGAAGGAACAAAGAAGGAGGCAACAGCATACACAAACTGTGTCTTAAGGAAGGTTCCTGGAAACTGACGGATACACATAGTCACAGCTTTACGTTGTGCTGCAAGGCAAACTGGGAAATGTAGTCCTTATTCTTGGCAGCAATGTACTCAGCAGGAAAAAATTACATTGCTGTAAAAGAAGGTAGCGAGAATTTGGGGGGATTACTAGCAGTTTCTCGTAAAAGAGGTGAGAATGTCTCCCTGGAATGCTCCAATCTTAAACGCATGTTTTTCTACTTAGTCTGTCTTCCCATATAGTCAGCCCTGACCTTATCAACTGACCTCCACCACAATGGTCTCTTTTCTCGACTGATCATATGAGAAGAAGAAGGGAATAAGAAGTTATGTGATAAGGATTTAGAACTCAATAAGCAAAGTGTAAGGTAGGTATTAGCATCATTATGTTAGAGATAAGAAATGGAGATTTCCCCCAAACTGGTGAGGTCCCTCTCTGTAGAGGCCACTGGTAAATTGCAGGGGAATACAGAGTGAGCCCTCCCTGTCTTTCCCAACACCCAGATCCTCTACCTTGATAAAATAATCAAAACCTAGAAAAGGTCAGAGGCTGTCCAAGAGCTGAGGAGTCCTAAACAGGTAACCTCACCTAGTGGGAAGAACAAGCAACAAAAATGGAGTGGACTACACGAACCCAGCAAGAGACAACTGGACCAAGAAAGGCCAGCCAAGGGTCCCTGATCAGTTAGGGACTGTTGGAAGAAGATGGTATGGAGGGGAGAGGGAGACATTGTCAAAGGGAGATGTTCAGGTTTGCACAGAGCACCTGTATACATCCTGCCATCTCAGATCGATTCCAAGAACTACAACGAGTTCAAGTTCTCAAAGTTAGTCTAGTGCTTTAAGTTAGTCCAGTGTTTTAAGTTAGTCTTCTTGAGCAGAGGTTCTCAAAGGTGATGCCCATTAAAATTATCCAGAGCTTTTTCAATACATGCTGATACCTAGTCCCAACCTCCAAGATTCTGACTTCATTGATCTGGGGTAAAGCTTGGGCACTGGGATTTTTCAAACTTCCCAACCTGATACTCATGTGCAGCTAAGTTGGAGAATCACTGCTGTAGAGTGATGGCCTTTTAACTTTAACGTGCATACTCATCATGGTGGAACTATGTAAAATATGCAGATTCTTATTTACAAGGTCCAGGATGAGGCTGAAGACTTTGCATTTTAATACTTTCCCAGGGGATGCCAATGCTGTCCATCTTTGAAACACACTTTGAATAGCAAGACTGACCCTTGCATTTCTCCTGATCATGTTCACTTTTGTCACGTTCATGGGGGCTTCCACATACTATCTACTAATGCAAGGCTGCCTTGTTTCTGTAACAAGATCTTCTGTGACAGAAATCCGAGCCTGCTCCTCGTTGGTTGATCTACATCTACCTTCATGGTTAGCATGTCGTCCACTAAGCTGGTGATCTAGAATGGCCTGTGCTGAGCACAGCAGAGAGCACACCATTGGTGCTTGACATCGCTCTTATTAATATTAATAATTTATGCTTAGTGCTAGTGTGTAACCAATTACTAATAGCAATAATGACATCGAGAAAACAGTAATAGTCCTACATGGCACGATTCTCTCTGTTCCCCCCTCCCAAATTACAGTTCTAAATGAGCTTCCAGAATCTTGTTGTGACAGGTACAACCTCATACGCATTCACTTAATAAGACAGCTCTATGGAGTGAGATTCCATTCTCAACAGATACGTTTTCAGGTCGGCACACAGGAAATTAAATGTGAAAGTATCATTAACATGTAAGTTGTGGGTTTAGTTCTCTACACAGGGTGCTGACAAACTGAAACTATTTATCTATTTCTGATCGTGGCATCATGCTTCCTGTGGGATCCAGTGGATTTCTTAGAATTAAAAATCTTTATCCCCCCTTTTTTGGGTCAACATCCACTTTTAGCTTCTAAAATCAAAGATCTGTATTCCAAAAGCCAATGAAGCTCACGTGATCAAATCACAAAGAAAAACAAGACAGCACGAGTATGGTGTGTGATTGCTAAGGATGGCGTTCATGGCTGATTCAGGATGGGAATTTTTTCTTTTTAGTAGTTTCTTTAAATATTTCTCTTTAAAGGAAGTAATGTAGCACTTAATGCCTAATGACATCTATTAAGGAATTCATTAAAGAAAAACTGATAACAAGATGTGTTATCATAGTCAACAATTAACGGTGCCATGTAGGAGTCTTGATTGCTCTTGGGATGTGAAACGGGTGCAGCTTTGCTTTTGGAGTTATTTTTACAGAATGGCGAGTGAAGCACAGATGTCCCTTTCTGAGGATGGATCTTGACCACTGTGCTACATCAAGTCACAGGTAGAGGTGGGCCAGGGTAGGCTATTTATACCCTATATTTATTATATGTGGACAAGAGAGACCACCATTTCATGAATCTCTCCTTTTAAATGCCTTTTATGTTCAGGTTTACCCTTCACTGCAGGTCCAACTGACTTGAGTGACAGGAGGAAAGAGAAGGATTCAGGGGACCCCTTATGGGCTGGGATACCCTTGCAGGCGGGGTTGGAAGGAATTATAGGAAAGCCATTTTACTGGCAATACTCCTTGATAGGGACTTACCTAAGGGAGACTGAATACCTCTGTTGCCCTGACTGGAAAAGGAGGGAATGAGGAAGTTGCCTGAATCTTTAGAGTTAGTCTTAGCCTGGAAAAAATCCTGCAGCATTCTGAGACATCTGAGAGGATCTAGCATTTTCAACATGTAAGCTAGCCTGCTCCATGGTGATAAACCACCTCCCCACTTTCTGATCTGACGACGTGATGCTCACTTGGTCCAGTGCCCTGAGCACTTCAGAACTTCCCCTTACCTCCCCATGGACTCGCTTCTGAGGCTGGTTCAGACATTCACCTGCATAAGCCTATTATACCTCCTAAGAGTCTTTGGGTTTTGATTTAAAGACCTGCTGAATGTTAGAGCCAAAAGGAGCTTAAACCAACTTCTACCTCAATTTCCTCATTTTACAGATGAGAAAACACCCAGGGAGGATTACCAAAGGTCCCACAGCCAACTCGAACAAGAGCCCAGGTTTTCAAACTCTTAGTTCAGGATTCTGTTTTTTAAATCCCTAAAAAAATAGCAAATCTAAAGACTCCAGGAAATAGTTCTTGGATCCTCTTGCCTATATAGGTGATACAATGTGAAGTCACATTTAGCTGCTTGGTGGAACAAGGAAAGGGTCCTTGTAGGCTGTTTCCCACATTATGGATTTTGGTGGAGCCACAAAGCTTCAAATTTGCTGTCAAAAGCTCCACTACATTGAAAGAGTGCATTTTTTTTTTCTTTTCTTTTTCAGTAGGAGTCTCACTCTGCCACCCAGGCCAGAGTGCAGTGGCACGCTCAACAACCTCAACCTACTGGGCTCAGGTGATCCTTCCGCCTTAGCCTTCCAAGTAGCTGAAATCACAGGTGTGCATCACCAAGCCTGGCTAATTTTTTTTATGTATTGTAGAGACGAAGTTGACCAGACTGGTCTCGAAACCCTGGACTCAGGCAATCCTCTCGCCTCTGCCTACCAAAGTGCTGGGATTACTGGCGTGAAAAAGTGCATTTTCTATTTCTACCACCTGGGAGGTAAACAGCATTTTGAGCTTTGGACTGCTCATAACTGCCTGAGTCAGGAGGGCATTATTCTATTTGCCCCTCCAGACCTACCCTCTCTACTTCCTTCTTCTTCACCCTGCTCTGTGTCCCAGGAGACTGACTAAGACGGACTGCATCATCTGAATTCACATGTCTTCACTCCCAGTTGGGTTGACCAATGGGAAGTCCCAGAAGTAGATCAGAGGCCAGGGTCTTCATTACTCTGGCTCCTTCCTGCTTCCTGTAGTTTGGACAGTGATTGTGTTCATCCTTTGACCCATGGCTGTGGCCACAGCTCCTGGCTGACCACCCCCTCCCAGAGCCAAGAGCCCCACCAGGGCCCAGGAACATGGCCCTTCCTCTTGCCACTTCAGTCTGCTGAGCTGCTTCATCATCCTTGTCAGTTCCCTTCACACTTTCACCTTTGGGAATAGTCCACTACTATACTCTCCTCATTCCATGAACATGTTGAGTGTGCTGTCTTTTTTCTGTCAGGACCTTGACTAGAAAAGGGAACACTGGGTGAAACTATAATAATGACCGAGATGAGCTGACTTGTGTGTGGAATCACTTCCATTCGTATGGGAGGTAGGGTTGAGCTATAGAGGAAACCAACAGCAGTTGGCAAAATCAGCTAACAATGGAGTCTCCTGGTCTACTTTACATCATCCCATTCAAGTTAAATGAGTCCACTTCCGGTGCCGCCCATTGATCCATTGGAATTGAACAGAGCCCTGCTTCCACTCTCTAAATTGGCCCGTCATTCTGTTCCCTTGCAAGCCTGCTGAAAATCATGCACTACTACTTGCAATATCCAGACTCTACCATTGCATGATGAGCTGTCTTAAATGCTAAAACAAACATGAATTGAACTGGTTTTCCCATCTGTTTCTTTACCAAATGGGAACCTAAGCCTATAGGGAACTATATGGGTCAGGAAAACATCAAATGTACACTTCTGAATAAAAACAAATGTTTCTGAAGATCGCAAGATATTTCAAACAGAGCACTCCATTGGCCAGGCCTGCTCCCCTCTGATGCCTGTACAAGATCCCGATGACAGCATTATTTGCTTCAATTGGATTTGTTTCTGTGCCTAGAAACAACACACAAGGAACTTGGAACAGGAAACAGCTACTGGGTCCTAAAAGTCTTCCCAGGACACTGTCTGGGACTAGAGAGGAATGAAATGAGAGCTGGAAACCATACCAGGGGAGCAAAGGAAATCATTCTTCGGGATCTGAATTATTGCTCTCTCTCTCTTTTTTTTTTTTTCTGAGTCAGAGTCTCACTCTGTTGCCCAGGCTGGAGTGCAGTGGCATGCTCACGGCTACTGCATCCTCAGCCTGCTAGGTTCAGGCGATCCTTCTGCCTCAGGCTTCCAAGTAGCTGGGACTACAGGTGTGCACCACCACATCTGGCTAATTTTTTGATTTATTGTAGAGACGAGATCTCGTCAAGTTGCCCAGGTGGTCTTGAACCCCTGGGCTCAGTCAATCTTTTCACCTCTGCCTCCTAGAGTGCTGGGATTACAGGAATGAGCCACCAGACCTGGCTATGGCTCTTCTTTTACTATTAAAACTATCAAAAGCGGCTTGCCTTCTGACCCGAGCCCTGCCAGGTGAGATGACATTCCCAGAAGAGGAGGAGGCGGTGGTGGAGGCAGCAGCTTGATTCAACTGGAGAACCTAGCATCATTTTGCTGAGACACTTTCCCTGTTGCCCCCTGACAGGCAGATGTTTCTTCTGGGTCCCCTCCAGGCCTCCAACAGCTGGCAGCACCCTTGTCCAGCTCTGGAACTAGACTATGTGCATCTTGAATTTAGTTTCATTCCATTTTGGACATCACCAGTGCCTACCAAAGAGTGTACCACATGGTAAATGCTTGACACATGCTGTCCGGTTCACGGCATTGATGAACTTAAGAAGGGGGACCCAAAATAAACTGGAATTTATTTATGAAAAACTGTGCATTGATTCTTACATGTTTAAACTTCAGTCACCTTCAAAGCACTCTCCGTTTTATGCAATACACCTATCGAGACGCTTTCCCACTGCTCAAAACGGTTTATGAATTTGTCCATTTTGATGCCTTTTAGTGCTTCTTCCGTTTCACCTCTCCCACGTTGGCAAAATGTTTTTCTTTGAGGACTTTTTCATCCGGGGAAATAAAAAAAAAAATAGTCGCTCTGGGTGAGATCGGGTGAATAGGAAGGGTGATACCATTTTGGGTCAAAAACCACTGAACACTCAGCACAGTGCAGGCAGGTACACTTGCAAATCACCCATCATGAAATGGGCAAATGTGCTGAAAGAATCTCCCTTCCAAAATTCACTGGAACCAAAAACAGCCTCTCACAACAATGCTAGCTGGTACCCTGATGTTGATGGGTACCTAGAACTCTTACACAGTAGGGGAAGCCTGAACTACAAGAAGCTTGCATTCTAAAAGATAATTCCAGATTTTGGGGGGTCCCCCCTCATATTAATGATTGAGTGAATAAGTAAGAGATGAATCAGTGAATCGAAAAATCAACAGTTGATAATATTGTCTCTCTAGGTGATAAATTATTTCTTTCAAAATGGGCATGGGGATAGGTAACTGCCACCAGAAGAATCCTGTATTATGAGGTCACTGGGCTATTTTCAGGGATTCACTACTGCTTCTTGGGGCTCACCACTCAGTCTCCCTTCCTATCTCCCTCTCACTGTACTTCCCTCGACTCTGACTATTCCACCCATTTTCTATCTTTTCTTGCTGAGTATTTCTTCAGTTTTTACTCCTGTTGTTGGAGAGGTCACATAATTTATCAACCAAAGGATGACATTTTTGAGAGTAAAAGGTTGTGCTAAGAACAATCAAAATTATGTAATTTAAAATACTAACTTATTCACCGACACCTTGAATTCATTATATTGGTGGGCTTATATAAAATCATTTTATTTAAAACCTGTTTTCAAAAATAAAATTATTTCTACCAAATTAACATAACATATATCTATGTCCATTAAGCAAAATAAAAATAATTTATTGGCCGGGCATGATGACTCAAGCCTGTAATCATAGGCCGAGGTGAGGGGATTGTCTGAGCCTACAGGTTCAAGAACAGCCTGGACAACTTGGTGAGACCTTATCTCTACAATAAATCAAAAATAACCTGGTATGGTAGTGCGTGCCTGTATTCCTGGCTACTTGGAAGGCTGAGGCAGAAGGATTGCCGGAGGCCAGCAGGTCAATGCCGGGGTGACTGAGTGTGCCACTGCACTCCAGCCTGGGCAATGGAAGGAGACTACAACTAAAAAAAAAAAAAATTATTTATCAAAACGTATTTAACAATAATTTTATTAAATCTTGCATCTGAATACTAAAGAATGCCATTAACAGAATAATAGTGCTTGGCAGATATTTTAATTTTTTTTAGCCATACCTATTTCTAATGTTATTAGGTCATGGTATTTTCCTAAATAATATATATTTTTAAGCATTCAAAACACTTTCAATGTTTTGTTTTATAAAAGTGCATATATTCATCTTCAAAGTTGCATTTAAAAAATTTTGTAAAGTATTACTTATAGAAAAAAACTAAAGTTATATTTCATTGTTAAGAAATTTGAAATTGTTCACACCTTCAATGGAATCTTACTATAGAATATGATAATATTTCTAACTGAGAAAATACTTTCTCCAAAGTTACTGAGATGTCTTTTATGTTCAAAGAATATTCTACTAGAGTATATTCCAATTCTCTATTTTTTCATATTAAAATATGTAAACACTCTAGCCCAAATATTTTCTCAGATATTGTCTTTTTACCTCCCAAGTACACTGACAGATATCTTTGCAGAGAAAATCTCTTCAAATAAGTTGTCTCTATTTATGATTCCAAATCATAAGTCTTTCCGTTTTATTCCATCTGGTAAGAATATAACTTTATCCAAATAAAAAATGAAAATGCCATCCAAAGATTCTTCCCACAGTTCAAGATATTCTAAAGTGCAATTATAATTTTGAACATAAAACCTTACATAATTTTTGAGCTCTCAACATTGTTCTGTTTTTCTTTCTGTTATAGGGATAAAATTCACTGTTTTCCTGTTTGCAAGCTTTGGTTTCAACAATTGCAGTTGGCTGTATGATTTGAAATGAAGTTTTTTGAGCACTCTATACTTTGGAGACTGATTAAAGACAGCCAACTGATGTTGAATATAATACAATCAAAATTTACAAATGCATTTATAAAGAAGTTCAATATCATGGCAGAACATGCAGGTTAATTTACAAAGTAGTTCTTCAAAGGTGCAAAATATTTAAAAAACCCATTGAAGACAAGCAGCAAAAAGACAAAAATGCATGCTGCCACACTAAAGTATTTTTTTATACTCAACATCAACTTCATCACAAAAATTTTGTGGTACAATTACTCTAACAGAGTGCACAAAAGTATTTGTAAATTTCAACCACTACAGCTTTTGTTTTAATTGATCTAACATTGCTACTAGTGGGAGGAAGTTATGAATTATACGAGCATCAAAACAAATTCCAAGACTATTTCTGCCCCATAAGTTTCCTACATTTGTATTGACATTGCTTTTACCATGAGGTTGTACTGTATCAAACTTTGACACGGTATTATCACCACAAAAAATAGCAATTATTAAACCAAAAAGCATAATAGACATTTGTATAACTAACCCTGAGTTGTACCCCACATCTGTAAAATAAAAAACTTAAAAAAGAAAAAAAAAGAAGTTTATACTTGTACTACCAATGAAAGCTGATGTTTCCTCTTCTTCAGAGGAAACTTTCAGAAACTTTATTTTGATTTCCTGAATTGGAAGTAAAAACTTGAGCCAATTATTAGAATTTACTGATTTTCTTTGTGAAGCATCTAATAACACTGATAAAATAGATTGCCTTTGAACAACCTGCAGGTTTTTTTTCCTGCCTTAACTGCCAATACATTAACTGTAGACTCTTGGTGTTTTGCACATGCATAAAAAAAAAAACTTGGAGGAAAAAATTAGTGAAATTTGGGAAAGAAGCAGTCATTTGATACCAATGAAAAATCATGTTTTGCAGAAGAAGCTATAAAGCTTCTGCAGTTTCATATTGTAAATTGATCATCTAAGGGAAAGTCTTCTGAAAATAACTACTGATTTTTAAAGTTAGAAGCTGATGTTTTGTCAGCAAATTTTGTCTTCTGTTTTTTTAATGTGATCACTTGCGACAGTGAATGGTAAGTGTTGATAAACATGTTGTGCAAGTTACACGTTCACTGACTTCCATAAGAAAGGGAAACTCAGAAACTAATTTTTCATTAAACATGCACTTTTGGATTTTGGAGCTCATGGCTGCTAAAAGGGTTTAGTTCTAAATGAAAATGTTACCAAATAATAAAATAAATGATAATAAAAAATAAAAGTGAAAGTAGAAAATAAATAGTTGTGGACTTAGATTACAGGGTCCAAATGTTAAGTTCACAAACTCATCCTAGAAAACGTGCTACTTACTTTATTGTTGAATATCACTATGGTCACTTTTGAAGTACTCCTCTTGAGAAGCTATGCACCAATGCCAGTGCCTAGTCTACCCATCAGAGCAATTTTGGAACTCTTTCTGGAATCTTCATCAGAGTTATCATCATATTACCCTTGATGTCCTTAATGTCATCAAATGACATCCTTTCAATACTTCCTTTATTTTGGGGTAAAGAAAAAAGTCACTAGGGGCAAGATCAGGTGAGTAGGGAAGGTATTCCAATATAGTTATTTGCACAATGCTGCCAATGTAAGCACATGGTAGCAAGTTCGCAAATTAATCGTCAGACCTCAGCAAATAACAACAGCTTTCATGGCCATTCCAGGAAAAGAGTTCCAAAATTGCTTTGTGGACTAGGCACTGGTATCAGTGCACAGCTTCCCAAGGGGAATACTTCGAAGGTGACTGTAGTGATATTCAGCAATGAGGTATGTAGTACTTTTTCTAGGAAGGTTCACCAACTAATTGTTGGAACTAGTATATGATACATGACAAAACTGATATTGTAAGGGCATTCAGACTACTTTTTTTATGTTCTATGGCAGGGTCACTCAGACTCTATGTCCTGTATGAGCCAGTATTTCCCCCCCCCACCTACGCTATAGTACCCACAGTTCCCATGGACCCTGCCAACAGGAATCAAAGTGCTATGCTGCCCCCATGGGCCCCAGTGCTGGCCAGAGCACAAGCAGTCAGGAGCAGACTACCTGGAGGAGTCAGAGGACCCTCCATGCTAACATCTCAGCACACTTTGCAGCGTCAACAAGCACCCTACTTGCTGCCCTTGAGATCAGGGTGTCAGTTACCTTTCATCTGGAAAATAGCAGCAAGAGAGAGTTGGGTCATCCCTGACCATCCTTCCGACTTGACACAAGTTCAAACGAGAATTCTGCCCACTGAACTTGCATCTCACACACAGCTACGTGAGGCCTTGACAGGGGTTGGCAGAACAAAATAGAGCTCTGCCTGCCCCTCCTGACTTATCTTAGTGCAACAGTACATAATCACCCTTTGTTTAAAAAAATAAGAAAAGTAAAATTCAAGAAAAATACTAAACCGGATGGGATGCCAAGATGATTCCCTTGGGCAAATTGGCATGTGTTGATATCCTATGAACGAGGAGTCTTGGGTTGTATTTTCACTCAAGAAAATCTGGAAATTTTCTTATCTTTTTCTCGTCTAAGTGTCTTACTGTATGCCTGTCCCTTAAGACTCGTAGCCCTTCCAATAAACAGATAAGTGAGGTGGAAATATCTGATGCAAGATGAATGCAAATATCACCATGATTATGGTCACAGAACACGTGCCAGATAAAACCCAGGCTCCTTCCTATTGTGTAAAAGAGTGGCTGCCGCTGCTGTATCTACTCTTCCTTTTTCACTAATGAAATGAACTCGAAGAGGATGCTACCTGCTCAGGATGGTGGTTCAGAAAAATAAAATAATCCTGGGTGACGGATGACTGGGAGCCGCCATATTTATTAAGAGCCGACCTCCAGATCCAGTGACAGTGCAATTCTTGACTTACACAAAGGCCTGTTGGTGAAGTTTCTGCTTCTGACTCCAGGCTCCTCGGTCTCTGCTCTGCCCTCATATCCCCAATCCCTGCCACAAGTGTCAAAACTCCTCCTTCACTCATGCTGCTCCCTTAGCCTGAATGGTTTTTCCAGCTTGACACCCAGTCACTTCCACCGTTCTGCCGGAAACGAGCTTAGTCATGACCCCTTCCTGGAAGCCCCTTCGGGCTGTGCTCTGGAGACGTCCCAGACTTGCCTCTCACACTGTTGCATGATCACCTGTAAAAATGCCTACCTCCTTCAACCTGTGGTCATCCTGGAGGAGGCGATCCTGTGTTTCTCCTCATTTTGTCATCCTCTGTCACCATACCTGTTACACAGCTGGCAGATATCATGTAAAATGAATGAATGAGTGATTCAATGAATGTTGAATGTCATCAAAAAAAAAAAAAGGAGGGTTCCCCAAAGGCTTTGGGAGGACAACGGGTTGGCCTCTAAAGTGGAGGTCATAAAATGGCAGTTATATAGCCTTCATCAATAGGATCAGGTCCATTATCCTATTATTCCTCCTCGGGGACCTAGGGCGGGAATGAGAGGACATGTCTATTAGTAACCCCAGTTTATGGTTGGGCACATGGAGGCACTGGGAGGTTAAAACCCCCAGGCCATCCTAGGAGTTGGTGATGAGCCTGTGATTGGCAGTCACGGCCACCCATGCACTCCCAATGTGGATTTCATCCTCTGAACTCCTCTATCTTCAAGGACTCCTCAGTTCATTCTCTTGCTCTCTCTTTCTAGTAGAATCCAAAAAGTCCTCTCTCCAGATTAAGTCATCCTGGCTTCAAATATCTAAAGCAGCTATTTTTTTTCCTTCAGCATTTGAAATGTTTTTAAGGGTTTATTTCAAACACCCTTTTCTTTGAACTGATTGTTCAGAACTTTCATTCCACTTTGTCAGTGTGTTTTGTAGTCGGCTCTGATTTCTAAAAGGTTTTTATTTCTTCTCTATTAGTGGCCACCACCTGCTTACTGTTTGGATGGGTTTTGCTTTATTTTCTTTGCTTTCATCTATTGAAATGGATGACAGGAACCTTAGGTAATGAACCTTGTTTCCAGTTTTTTCCCCTTAACCTCCCCTATTTTTAACTCCTCCTGCCACAGCTAAGGATAAGGAAAAGGATGGAAAGTTCCCAGAGTGTTGAGAAGTCTCCGGGATTGTACTGCCTTTCTCCCCAGATATGGGGAAGGAGTGGCAGGGAGCGGAGGGCAGAGTGTGCCTTGAATGTTTTTGCTGTGCTGTGGCTGGCTGTCTGGCTTCCTGGCCATCCTGTTCACGGTGGCAGGACCCACTATGGCCTTCTAAACGGCCTCCCGGGCTGGAATGAAAAGCATCTTTCTCTAGTCTTAGGGTGACCTATAAGTTCCATCGGGGGATGCTAGCATCAGTAGCCACGGCACAGGCGCCACCTTGATGGACACTAACTTGTCTCATTTGGGGCTAATCTGCACACACTGGCCCTTATGTGAGCAGCCTTACCTATAAACATATAAATATTTTACTGGCTCATCCTGTGCTTGGGGTATAAAGTTTAATGAACTAAACATCCACCATGAGTCATCCAGTAGAATGGTATTTGCTTCTAGTGAGAGGGTACGTGGCCACTGCAAAGACGGGTCAAGGACTTGGTCTGTTCAATGCTTCCTTGTGCCATATCTTTCCAAATCTTTAAGAATAATGTCCTAAATCCAAAAGTCCCACCAGCCAAGTTGACACCTCACACTCCTGCCTTCTCTTCTCCCCCTAGCAAATTTTAGATGTCAACTTTCTCACCTACCTACTGTTTAAAATAAGGTATACTCTCCCCCATATCTGTCCAGCCCAGAAATAATAACCATGGATTCTTTCAGCCCGGGGAGGGTGAAAAAGGTCTTGAACCCTGTTCTCGTGATGACCCCACAACCAATAAATCGAGTACGCCATAAGCAACATTCGAGCGCCTTGAGAAGATGGCACTGAAGTGGGTATATACCAGAGGCCCTCTGACATCTCTGAATATCCTTTGTAAATAATATCTATCACCCAGCTTAGAGCCGTGAGAGCCACTCAGTGCAAGTGTATACAAGTGGAAAAACGAAGGAAGGGGAACAGCAGAGGAAAGGGAGTGGAGATTGGTGCTGGGAGGCAGGAGGTGGCCTTGGGAGGCGACACAGCAGTGCCCAGGTTCAATCTGGCTTTTCATCATCTGCTTCCCCGGCCCCTGCTCCCGCAGCCACAGACAAAAGGCAAGTCTCGGAAGCCAGACATCTCGCCTGCTCCTTACTGGGAACAGCGATGTCCTATACATTCTGACCCCGCTGAAATCTAAGGGGATTGGCAGAGCGCTGCCGTCCCAGCCTGCAAAATGACATGGCGTGTGAGGATCTGAGATGATACCTCCTGCCTTTTGTCTCTCCTCTTTTGCAGCGCTGACCCCGGCCTCACCCACTCCCCACTAGAGGTGCTGGCCCCTCCCCCACGCATCCAGGCTTTCCGAGGCATCTTGCATCTGGGCAGAGGTCTAGAGCCGCCTCCCAGGCCGTGTAGGGTTTTAGTCCAACACTAATTAGTAATGCAATCCCGCCAAGAGTGAAGCTGCCTGCCACCTCCCCTCACTCATAGTGATTTATGTTCAATTTGTACAAATGGAGAAAATGAGATTTCAAATTTCAATGCCATTTCTGCAATGAGGTGATTAAAAGAGAGAGAGGTATCGCCTTCCACTGTATAGAATATTGATCCCAGTGCTATTTTCCTTTGCAATAACCATTAGCTCAGTATTATTTGCAAACCTCTAATGTGAACCTGGAGATGTAATTTACATTCGTGCCTCACTTATTTGCTTTAACAAAACAACACAAAAGCTTTGGGTCTTTCAATCTATCCATATTGTCAATAAAATTAGCAGCTTGAAGGGAAAAAATTATACTCAAAACCATAACTTCCCATTAACTACCGCAAGACACAACACATTGCCGCAAAGAAGAGAGAGCTTTGCGGTTAAGTCCCTTCTTCTTTTCTTCTCTTCAACCCCCTCCCCCCTATTCCATGGGGTTAAAGTTCAGTGAGGAAACCTGACAGGGAAGCATCCCCTCCTTCGGAGGTGCATCAGCTTAGGGTCTGGGGGCTGGCAGTGCACATCTGAGGCCCGATCCATACGAGCATGTCCCTGGAGGAAGAGAACGCATGGGTCCCAGTGCCAAGTGCCAGCACACGCCTGGCCCAGAGGTCTATCTGGGCTGCCAGGACAAATGCATACACATAGACACATGCAGAGCCCGGCACGCACCCCCGAGAGGCTTTCCCAAGAGAGGGAGAAGGGGGGAGCCTGGGTGGGGACCGGAGGGGGTGGAAGAAAAGACAGAGGAGGAGGTAATCAAGAAATAAAAGCGTGGGGCTGTGCCCCCGCAATTCAAGTGGCAGTTTGTCAGCCTCGACTCTTAACAAATAGGCCACGCAGCTCCGGGTTCTCATTTCTTGTCTCTGCAAATCCATCAGCTGCCTACCACTGCCTACCAGACCCTGGAAGACGAGAACAAGAAAAAAGGAGGAGGGGGGAAGCTAATGACCCATAATTGCCATGATAGTGGGAGAGGGGCCAGGCAGCTGTTTTACATTCCTGGTATGTATAGTATGCAAATATCGACAAAGACTCGACACAGTTTCGCTATTGTGGATCCGGAGGGTAACCAAATTAGCCTTTGGCAGCCATGGTAATTGGGAAGTGCTGTTCCCATTAGGAGTCCTGCAAATTATGAAGAAAAATGGACCGAGGGCTTTGTCACAAATAATAATACCAAGAAGAAAAGAGCAGGCGGCTGTCTTTTCTTTTCTACCCCCCAACTCCCCACCCTCTGCCTTTATTTTTTTTTTAATTTCTGCATTGTGTTGTTAATACCTCTCCATTTAGTAATAAGAAAACAGTCTGAAATCCCCCACTAGACAGTTCAGGGACTCGATTGCAAGAATGTCAAGTTAG